>NW_013666029.1:35113-50861 GCF_000517525.1 Limulus polyphemus
GGCTCAACTGTAGATCTGAGGGCCAAAAATTGGATTTCGATACCCGCGGTGGCCAGAGCACATATAAACCGTTGTATAGCTTCGTGCTGAACAACAAACAAACAAACAAATATGTAAGTTACATTAACTATATAATAAA
Source organism: Limulus polyphemus (assembly GCF_000517525.1). Lineage (NCBI taxonomy): Eukaryota > Metazoa > Arthropoda > Merostomata > Xiphosura > Limulidae > Limulus > Limulus polyphemus. The sequence goes on from NW_013666029.1 coordinate 35,253, forward strand.
TTGTGGGTAATATTCCTTTATGATCATTGATCAACAATAATATAAATATAGCATGCAATTAGCTAAAACTCTACATGCAAGAAATATACCGAACTGTAGAGTCATAACGTGCACATTGTGCTTCGAAACTTGGAGAGTATTAAAAACCGGTTAATGGTTTATTATGAGGAACCAGAATAACACACCGTTCTTATATTAAACAGTTAAGAACTGATAAGATATTGCAGCATTATTACATTAGTTAGTTTTAGTTTTGGTGTGGATTACTAGATCAGTTCACATGGCCTAAACTACAATTTTTCTTAATACTGGAACCCTAAATTTCGTATTGAAATTGTTAGTCTTTTATAATAAGTATCTATAAATGAGTACATTGACAGACTTGGCAAGATTATTGTTTACAGTCTAATTACAATTTTTAAACACCGCCGCTCTTCACTTCTGTTTTGAAATTGAGTTATTGTTGGTATGATTAGTAGTGTGATCGTCTCTTTTACGAGCAAAATTTCTTCAAAATAAGCCACAGCTTAGCAGAGGATGCTTTAATTGAGGGCTGTATATCTTATTAAACACGATTATAACTCGTGATCAAAATGGTGCATATAGTGTGCCGCTTAAAGTTGAGATTGTATAGCCACACGATATTGACTGAATTATCTTAAACGTCATATTGCTTTCAAGAGAAGCGTCTCGGTGTAATTTAGCAGAAAATTAGAAACCCTTGCACCATGTGCCTACTGTGAGAGTGTAACATATTTTTATAGCAACTGTAACAGCGACAATAAACAACGCTATTACGTTCTGGTTTTATCACATGTGATGTTTAACTTTTCCAAATCTAAAACGATGGTATTGAAATAGACGACTTTGCTATATCTTTTTTTGATTTTATTATTGTTGTTGTTGTCACATGGGAAGAGAGACACTCACATTAGTAAGGCTGGCCAAGCTTCTGTACTGTAATCTAATTTGGTATTGCTAGATTACTGTCAAGATGCATAACAACAACTTGAGAAACTTCACTTAATTGCATAAGTTATAGTCATTGCTTTTAACTGGAATGTAATAATTAAGTTAGTTTGGTATCTACAAACGTAAATTTCGATTCATTTTCACTAAAGGCAACATGCTGCTTTAGTGAATGAATCTCTTTCTCATTAGATATAATGTTATATAACCTAATTTATAAGCAATGATAAACGATATTGTCCCCTGGTGGGATAGCGATACATTTACGGACCTAGAACGCTAAAATTCGAAGCTCGATTCCCCAATGAATAATAACTGTCCATCTGTGTGATTCTTTTGAAAACTTGAGCTAGAAACTGCTAGTTTGCTTGGCCTAACCAACACTTATGTAACTGCACGTTCTTTCACCCCTATAGTTTTGCTGCTCTAAATCAACTGCTTTTAATCCGAATGACAAAAAAACTAAATATGATCCACTTTTATCTTAGATGAAGCTGCAGTAAAAATTTTAGACCGATAGCTCACGTGACTTTTTGCTTAGGTGTGCGCAAAAAGTTTGTTCAAAATTGAGCAGTTTTTGTTGAATAGCTTTGCTCGTGTGGATTATATTTAAACCAAATTTGACATCTAATTGTAGGTTATAAATATCTATCAGTGTACCAAATTTAAAGTAATCTATATAAGTTAAGTATGTTTTTCTATCAAATAGTTTCCCTACTTTCGGTGCGAAGAAAGAAAAATAGAAAGAAATTTAATCAAAATTGTAGATTTTATATTTCGTGTATTTCTTAATGGATTGCCTTGAAATTTGGTAGGTAAAGTAATGGTCCAGTAGAGAACATTCACTGAAAATATGTGATAGTTTGAATTAACACAGTCTGAGTTAGAGAAAATGGAAAATTGCTAAACTATCGCTCCTGTTAATAACACAGTGTACCCTGCGGGTTGTTTTGGCAGCACGAAACATTACATCGTGCCTTATATACACACACACAACCACAGATATATACAAATATTGCTAATTTTGAATTCTGTCTTACGCTAGATAAGGTTGTTTTTACGGTGTTCATCGTTTCGGGATCTCACCAAAAGAAAAATTACAATAATTAAACGCCACATGATCACATATAGTGAAAGAGTCTTTGTTTTTGTTGTTCGTCCATAATTTTGAAATGACAGGCTAGAGAGAAGGCAACTAGTCAACAACACACACCGCCAAATCGTGAGCTACGGTAATCTAAACGCGGGATTTGATCGTCACTCTTGTAACTCACGTAAAAGCCTAAGAGAGCGGAACGCAATTTTGTATTTTGAGGGGCGAGAACTGTAGAATTTCGGGTTTCTAACCAATGGGCCTCACTTGTCCCACATTGTAACACATACCAGTATTCTTTCCAAAGCTGAGTAAACAAAATTCAAGAAGTCGAAGCACCATTGTTATCAAACAATCATAATATAAGTAATAAAGGAATTCAAAATAACATATGAGTGGATGACGAATTATTAAATGTAAATTTATTTTTCAATAATGTTTTGAGATTTCGGAGAATAAGCTGAATTGCCTTTCCTTCATTCATAGCCTATCAACAACACGCTTTCTCAACAAAAAAAAATAATTTCAAAATGTTATATAAAATGCAAATAATTGGTAGCGTACGATAACCTAGACATTTTAGGTTTCAAAACAACATCCATAATGATGTGTGACAACGACACTATTCGGTTAAATTTAAGCAGCAGTTACTGTTGACTAGTTGACCTCTCTTAGGTCAGCAGTTCTAAATGAAGGCCGCCTGTTCAAAACCTTGAAGTCTCTGACCTGGACGTTTATTCTATGTCTTTCGTAAGACTGAAAATACTATATTAATCTTTCCAACTGTATTACATCCTACATTTTTTTACTACTCTATACTTACGAAGCTATTTGTCTAATGTAGTGTTGTTTGAAAAAAGTTTAAAATACGTAATACAAACTGGGAGATGCTGTTAATTTGTGATTATTTTTCGTTTCTTTGAATGTTAAAATAAGCATAGTTAATGGGGTTTATTGTTTTTATTTGTAACAGTCACTTCCATAACTAATGATAACGTGTTACAATTCTTTCCATTAAATTGTTCTAACTGTTATATAATTAACTTAATTAATTAATGAATACAATTTATTCGAAGTTGAAATGTCACTTTATAAACAATTTTAGTTTCTTTCGGAGAACGTAGTCATCTAAAAGTAAAAATTCAATAAGACGTCTTGTGACAAACAGTAGGGTAAGAAAATGTAAAAAATATAGTTTAAAGATATCAGTTAGAAGTATGTATATATGTATATATATATATATATTTATAAAACTTTAGATACAGAAACCTATTTTGTATACATATACGTGTGTGTGTGTGTGTTTATACATATGTAAAATGAAACTAACATTTTGCGGAATGCCATTAAGATAACGTGGCATTTCCAAATCATTTCAACTTGGAAATAAATATAGAGATTCTAAAGTATTTCGGTGTATAAAACACTTACCTGTTAATGTTTTCTTTTCAAAGAAGGGTATCAAATGATTCGAATCTGAATGACTGAGTTAAATCTGAAGAGTTTCGACGTCTTCAACTAGACTTCCTCCGGGTTTCTACGAGAAAACTTATGTCAGAAATTTTATTTAGATTGATTTTATTTAAGCACACCTATGGCTTTCCTTACTGCATAGTTTATATGATACGGAGAAACGTATAGCTAAGTTTCTGTATAAACATTTACTCATAATGGTAGAAACAAGCGAACTTAAAGCTTAGATACTAATAAAACATATTAAATTCGCAGAGTTACTGAAGATAGTCAACTCTCAATATGAAATTGGAAACATTAAAATTTTATTGAAAATGTGTCTCACAACATTTGCAGTTTTCCAGACCACTGAGGGTCAAGTAGTTAATAAATTCTCTCATAAGACGGCGTTCTAAGCTGAACGACTATATATATTTTCTCGATCAGCATTTCTAAATTAAAACTTAAATTAAGATATAACTTATGTATAAATATTAAGCCTTTCAATTTGATATATACATATATATATATATATATATAAAGAAGTTTCTCCAAATTTTGTTTCATTAAACTTAAAATTCAAATCACGAGGCGTTGATTGACATTAGATAATTGCTTTTCATACTTTTACCAAATAGATGAAAGTTTAACACAGTTTCGAGTATTTGACTCGAATGTAGTGTAAAGATTTGCGACTTTCTTATGTGACGTTTGGTTTGAATTTCGCGCAAAGCTACACGAGAGCTATCTGCGCTAGCCATCTTTAATTTAGTAGTGAAAGACTAGAGGAAATGCGGCTAGTCATCGCCATCCACCGCCAACTCTTGGGCTACTCTGTTACTAACGAATAGTGGGATTTACACATTATAACGCCCCACGACGGCTGAAAGGGCGAGCATGTTTGGTGGGACGGGGGATTGTGAATCAAGCCCCCTAACCACCTGGCGATCTTACGTAACGTGGGCTGAAGAATTTACTATTTCTATTGCAAGATAAAAAAAAAGATATGCCATTATTAAAAAATAAATATCGCATAACTGTAATATACAAAGTAAATGGAAAAAACATTTGGAAGTAGGAGAAACGGTGAAGTCTTAGCTTCGTGTTTGTAATCTTATCTTAGGTCGCAGATGTAAAACAAAGCACAACTTTATAGAGTTGGTTATTGATGAACAGATATCGTTGCAGGGAGTTAATTAATGAACCAGCGTTTAACTTTATTTTCGCAAAACCTCACTTTCAGATACTACCCTACAATCAATAGTGTTTGTTAAAATGCGTTCGTGTTCTTCAAAAAAAAACAACAAGTTATAGTGACAAGTAAGTGGAAGACCAAATGTCCAGTTAATTATGCCGAAAGAATTCTCTGAACACTGTTGTTCTATGTAAAGAGGACGAGGTCTCGTCAAGCAGAAGGCCAGTCGTTTTAGAAATACAAAACACGAATTAAAGTCAGTCGATTTTTAGCTATTGCTATCATACCTAATATGATATTCCCATTTATACTTTTATAAAATGTTATTCCGCTTAAATCTTTACAGTTTTCAAAGTACGTTTTTACCAAGATATTACATGTATATTGTATTCCGCTTCTAGAAACATTCTAGTAAATATATCCATAGTAAACATTGGTAAAATAAAGTCGAAAAGGTAATAAAGAGAAAAAAACATCAAAAGGAAATTCTCATAAAAATGAATAAACAGTTTAGTATTATTACATTCATGCAGTTTGAATATCATTTCTAACTATTTTAATGCATTCCCTTCATCTCAGAATGATTCGTCCATGTTTGAACGCAGGAAAACAAAAAATACTGCAAAGATCAATGCTCAGCGTAAAAATACGAACAAAAAGGAACCATTTGATCCTGAGAGGCTGTTCATGCATATCTACACTGAGAAAATTACAAATTTAAACCATCCTTAACTTTTCAGAAAATCAACGATCCCCTTATCAACTTATTGTGAAGCGCTGTCTTCCACTGCTGCTCAACAGAAGCCCATTTCATAAGTCAATCACCCTCTTAGTAAAACTTAGCTGGAGCCTATTTGGTCTTTTCAAATCTTAAAGTCCTCTCGTATTTTTAACTTCAGAATACAACATCTATTTCCTGTGTAATCTTGTAAACTTCAAATAGGTTACGTATTAGTCTACTTTTCTCAAAACGAAAGAAGTTAAAAGATCTTAACCTATCTTTATAATATAACCATTACATCCCCTGAACCATCCTAGTACCACTCCTTTGGAACCTTTCAGTAAGTTAATCTCCTCTATTAGATAACGAGACCAAAAATCTTTATAATATAACCATTACATCCCCTGAACCATCCTAGTACCACTCCTTTGGAACCTTTCAGTAAGTTAATCTCCTCTATTAGATAACGAGACCAAAAATCTTTATAATATAACCATTACATCCCCTGAATCATCCTAGTACCACTCCTTTGGAACCTTTCTAGTAAGTTAATCCCTTCTATTAGATAACGAGACCAAAACTGAACACAGTATCCGAAACTGACTTTAAGAAAAATTAGTAATTAAATTTGCATATATTTTTATCTTAACATGTAGTTAAGTCTCATATCTAACTTATCTTATCCTAATGTTACTGTATTCAATGCTTGTAACAATATCCTCGTTACACTAAATTGAAAATTGCAACCCCAAGGTTGGCTACCTGACCATTTGCACGAAATTATAAAATATCTTTCCGTTATGTAAACTCACTGATCATCTCATTCCTCATTTCAAGCAGCTAAAGGCTGAAATTTATTAGAGACTGGTACGTCAATTTTTACCAAACCTGTCTATAAAACTTAATTGTTTTATATAATTGATACTTGAATTATTACGGAATTGAGGAAAAAAACAGCTTCATTTATTAACGACCAATAAAGGCATCATCAAGTACCTTTTTATACAATTGTTTATTAAAGATGAAGCACTTCTGATCTAAGCAAGTGGTTATTATTGTTTTTCAATCCTGGACTTGAACAGGGTGTATTCTTTCATTATCAATTAAAACACTAACAGCATTCGTTAACAGGTATGCTGGTGAAAAGATTACAAACATCAAAGGGAAAAAAAATAGGCGTTATTCGGTAACTATACAACCATGGTCGTTAATAAATACAATTGTATTTGTTCTTTTCTCAATTCTGTATTAATTGTTTTATTTCTCTGCCCATTTGTAAACTCGGCACTCTTATTTTCTCCCTCTCTCATAGCAACCGTTACACTAATTGTATCCATTTTCTACATTTCTTTCTTGATTTCTTCTATTCATCTGAAATTTTCCATTTTAATAGCATAATCTTCTCCAAAGATAGCTCTTGCTTATCCTGGCATAATCGAGCTCTGCAGTCTCCTTAAAGTCTCAATCAAGCAATCACTTTTCAAACCTAACCCATTACAAGCACCTATAGCGCCCTATAAATTTCACCCAACTTATCCTCTAACAATATTAAATATTACCTGTTTTTATTTTCTACTACCAACATACCCACCCAATGAATGGATAATTAATTAAGATTAAGCTATTTTACAATTCAAAGTTTAATCTGAAACTAGAATCCACTAACGAATAATAGTGATACTGTTAATTACTGGTAACGTAGCTACTACGTTGTACACCAAGTCCTCAGTTACATTCCACCAGTGGATCAGTGATAAGTCTACGGACTTACAACGCTAAAATCCAGTGTTCAGTTATCTGCGGTGGACAGAACGCAGATAGCCCATTTTGTAGCACACAACTCTAGTTATATGTAGCTAATTGTTAATATAAATAATTTATTAATATATTTAATTCTCAGCAGTTAACTAACAATAAAAACAATATTTTCAACTCTTGTGAAGAAAAACATATTACTTTTCTTATTTAACTCAAACTTGTGATAATTATTTATTTTAACCTAATTTTCAATAACTTAGCATCTGTAAACAAGTACTGTAAACAAGAGTAAGTTAAGGCTAACGATCTAATATTTTTAAGTCTAATGTTGTAAGTTTAGGCTTAGTTCTACCTGTTTTAATAAAACCTAGAATTGTTCAATCCTAACTAATATATCTAAAATTCACTAATATTACTACTGTAAACTTAAATACTAGAAATACTACAGTAAAACTTTATAATTTACAAGTACAAGAATTTCTAACTTGGTCTTCGGTGGCTTAGCTTTAAGTCTGTGGGTTTATAACGATAAAAATCTGGTTTCTATAGTCGCGATGGACAGAGCAAAAATAGCTAGTTCATTGTGTAGCTTTGTGCTTAACAACAACCAAGATTTCTAATTTCATTGTCTCAGACCCCAAAAATATTGCGTCAGTGACTCTTAACTGCTCCTTTTGCCCTAAAACCGACCATGAAACTCCATAAAGAATGAAGTTAGTGAATCAAATAGATCAATTAAATAATGAAAATCCATTAAAAGCTGGCCAATACAATGGTGTTCATATGAATATTGTTTGATTATTTCTTCAATCGGTGTATTTTACTTGAAGGAATAAAACTGTATGGTGACTAGCAAGTAAAATAAGCTAAAACCTAATTAGTATGACCACGGTTAATAAAAAAATTAGTTCTTTTCAGTCTTTAATAAAAAATTAGTTTTTGAAGCTAACAAATACAATCTAATAAAGTCCGTGCTTATAATATTGAAGTTAATGAAGGCTTTATTTAATATTTTTCCTACAAGGGTGTCCCTTCCCGATGGATCAGCAGCAAGTTTACGAACTTACAACGCTAAAATCCAGGGTACAATTCGCCTCAGTGGACAGAGTTCAGATAGTTTACTGAAAGAAACAAGTAAATCCTATCAAGGAGGATAATCGTTGGCAAAATAACATGTAAAACTTCCACAATAATCCAGCTCTAATCTAAGTTTTATATTTAATGAGTGTTACATATTTCATATTACATATTGGCCACCTAGTGACATGACTAGTAAAAAACATAACCCTCATATACGCTTCAGTAAGATGGTGAATCTGCATAGGCCAATATATTTATAGAAACGAAACCAGAAAACAAAAATCTAAATTGGTTTTTACGACCAATAGCGTCACAAACAGAAATCTATTACGATCTAACTCAAATGGAACCTTAAATGCCCTAAATATTGAATTCAAATTATTTTCTCATACACATTAAAGCCCCAAGGAAGACTTTAATCACACAGGTGGTTCATAGATAAACGCCTGCCAGTAGCACAGCGGAATGTCTGCTAGAAACGCTAGAAACCGAGTTTCGATACCCCTGGTGGGCAGAGCACAGATAGCCCATTGTGTAGCTTTGTGCTTAATTACAAACAATCATAGATAAAGATTCTTAAACAACCAGTCTACTAGAAGTTGAAATTAAATTGTCATATTTAAAAAACAATGAAAATAGATACTGTGCAATGAGGATTAAACTTTTGTAAAATAACGTTATAGAGTTTTAGTTTTAGAGGTTATTTCTGTATTACAGTTGGTAACGATAGGATATCAATATCCAGAAGTACTTAAAAGGTTCCACAAATATTACCCTTTGAGACATAAAGTCAAATTACAAAAGTAACATACAAGTCTATTAAGTAAATTCAAAATTCTATTTAGTATTGCTTGAGCAAACAATATCACAATTCGATCTAGTAGAGTACAAACAAATAATATCCCAATTACATCTAGTAGAGCACGAACAAATAATATCCCAATTATATCTAGTAGAGTACAAACATATAATATCAGAATTCAATCTAGCAGAGCAAGAACAAATAATATCACAATTCCATCTAGTAGAGCACGAACAAATAATATTCAACTGTATCTAGTAGGCCATGAACAAGTAATACCACAATTCCATCTAGCAGAGCACGAACAAATAATATCAGAATTCTATCTAGCAGAGCACGAACAAATAATATCACAATTCTATCTAATAGAGCACGAAAAAATAATATCACAATTCTATCTAGTAGAGCACGAACAATTAATATCACAATTCTAACTAGCAGAGTACGAACAAATAATATCACAATTTTATTTAGCAGAGCACGAACAAATAATATCACAATTTCATCTAGTAGAATACGAACAAATAATATCACAATTTTATATAGCAGAGCACGAACAAATAATATCATAATTCCATCTAGTAGAGAGTGATATTATTTGTTCGTGATTTTATATAGCAGAGCATCAGTAAATAACGCCACAATTCTACCTAGTATAACAGACGGGGCCATTGTACACAAACTATATTTGGAGTGTTGAATCATCATATAAATAACTAAGATTATGTGCTTATCAACTCATAGTTAAATTGCCAGTATGCAAAATACATATAAATTATTGAATTTGCATTTGTTTGTGATTGGAATTCGACTCTTACTTACAAAGCAGCTATTCAACTATATCTATAAATAGTATTTTTGTTTGTTTATTTTGAATTTTGCGCTAAGTTACACGAGGGTTATCTGCGCTAGCCGTCCCTAATTTAGCAGTGAAAGACTATAGGGAAGGCAGCTAGTCATCACCACCCACCGCCAACTCTTGGGCTACTCTTTTACCAACGAACTGTGAGATTGACCGTCACATTAAAAAAACGGGTTAAAAACCGGGTTTCGATACCCGCTGGTGGACACAGCACACATAGCCAACTGGGTATCTTTGGCGCTTAGCAATAAACAAACAAAAACTATAGAATCGGCTACATTATTTATAATTTATGTCGTACTTCTAATCTCTTTAGGTCGTCTGATTTGATTAGAAGTTATTGATAATAACATTATTAAACCAAGGACTTCCGACAACGTCTGCATTGATGTTTCTCCTCATATTTTTCACGTTCTTATCTATTTACTAATTAACTAAATCACATGTTACGAGACACTCGTTACTAATGTATTAAGTCTGGTAAATAAAACATCAATTTGCGGAAAAAAAAAAAAGATTCTAAAGCGCAGACTTTTCGTGTTAAAGCTGTTTAGCCGCTACGATGATTAGATAGAATAAGATTAAATATATAGTTTGTTTTTTGTTAGTTTTTTTAAGTGAAGTACAAAGCTACACAATGGGCTATCTGTGCTCTGCCCACCATGGGTATCGAAACCCGGATTCTAGCGTTGTAAGTTCGAAGACATACCGCTGCGCTACTGGGGGGGGGGCGATTAGATATAGAACATTTTGAGAATGTAAGGTTCAACCTTACTTTATTCACCTTAGATAAATGGGTCTTATGCATTTATTTAAAGTTTGACAAGTTTCTATCATGTTTTATTCCATTTAGGTTATTTTAGTCTCCCTGAAATTATTGGAACAACACGACATACGTAACCAGTTATTAAAATGGCTTTAATTTAAAGTGTCAAGCTGCATGTTTTTTATACAGTGGAAAATTGCGCTTATTCGTAGCACATGACTAACTAAGTAAAGTTACAGAGTAATTTGTTTGAAAGATTTCCTCATATAGTTAAAAAGTAGTCTGCCTAGTGACCTTGCGATCCGTTTCTTTTTGCTGTGGTACTTGTTGGGATCCGTTTCTTTATGCTGTGGTATTTGTGTCTGAGAGTAGTATAACACGTACATTGTAAAATTAGCTATGCGTATTTCAAACCAATATTCGTACGTGGTCAGCATTCTAACCATGATGATTTTATATCAGAACTATACTTTCCATAATCCTTTTGTTCTGTACAGTTTGTTTGTTTGTTATGGATTTCGCGCAAAGCTACACGAGAGCTATCTGGATAGCCGTCCCTAATTTAGTAATATAAGACTAAAGGGAAGGCAGCTAGTCATCACCAACCACCGCCAACTCTTGGGCTACTCTTTTACCAACGAACAGTGGGATTGACCGTCACATTATAACGCCACCACGGCTGAAAGGGTGTGCATGTTTGGTGTTATGGCGATTCGAACCCGCAGATTGCGAGTCGAGCTCCATAACCATCTGGTCATGCCAGGCCTCCGTAGAGTTATGTTCTTACTTATCTTTATAGTCAATAATTTATTATCATAATAAATTTCCACCCTTCAAACTATTTTTTTTTCCTTTTAATGAGACGTTATCTCCTTCTTTTTTATAGGAAAGTGAATAATAATTCTTTAAAAAAAACTGATGCTTCATCTAAGGCGTTTTTCGTTTATCTCAGTTTCACTTATATGGATAATCACTTGCCCAATTGAAATGTAAAACGAAAATGAAAGCTACATAACGAGTATCGTAACGTTACACTCTATATCGTGTGATATTCAGTGCTTGAAGCGAATTCGCTGTTGAGCTGTGTGAAACCAGAAGACTTTGACGGCAATGAGTGAATATTTCAAAACACCCCACTAATAACGTGAAAGTTTTTAAGCTCCCTATATCCACACAAACGTCTATACACACACACACACATATATAACCATATTTATACAGAGGTGTTTGATATAATATGCTGAAGAAGTGTAAACGCGGGCCCCAAATATAGGTTAAACCTGAAATCAAAATGGAAAAAGAAATTTAAATTGGACCAAATTAATTGTAAAATGTTAAAATCTGGCTGATTATACGTTGATTCATAGGTGTAACGTAAAATATTTTAAAACCTTACACTGATATTTATCAATTAACCTTTTTTTTAAATGTTCGAAAATATGAAATCTACGGAGTAATATATATCTTATGCTATAGTAACACCAAACATATAGTTAAGACCGCATAGGTGAAAAAGGTATCTAAATTATATAATACGGTGAACAATCGCCAAATTATATATATATATATTTAAAGAATTAGGCAATTGCTCACCCTATTATTGACCCGGCATGGCCAAGTGGTTAGGGCACTCGACTCGCAATCTGAGGATCGCGGGTTCGAATCCCCGTCACACCAAATATGCTCGCCCTTTCAGCCGTAGGGGCGTTATAATGTGACGATCAATCCCACTATTAGTTGGTAAAAGAGTAGCCCAAGAGTTGGCGGTGGTGATGATGATGATGACTAGCTGCCATCCCTCTAGTCTTACACTGCTAAGTTTGGGACGGCTAGCGCAGATAGCCCTCGTGTAGCTTTGCGCGAAATTCAAACAAACAAACACCCTATTATTTAATTTTAATACTAAACAACAACCTGTTGTAAAAAACACAAAACATAACATTTGTTTTTGTTTGTTGTTAAGCGCAAAGCTACCCAATGGACTAACTGTGTTGGGCCCACTATGGGTATCAAAACCCAATTCTTAGCTATATTAGCTCTCTGGCTTAGCGCTAAGCTACTGGGGGACCATGGTGTGAATTTACTATTAAAGTATCTTTTTTTATGTATTCCTTATCGCTCGAGTAACCATTCTAGTATCACTACTACTACATCTAGCTGATATATGAGATAAACAGACGATTATATGAAATGTTTTTCGGTATTTTAAAGCATACAAATATAATTCGATTAGGCTTAATCAAAATAAGCTATTACTTAGTGCTTAATAAGCTTTCGTTGTTAGGCATAACACTAATTCTACCGGAGAGGTGGAAGGGGGTGGAGGAGAGGATAACCGGTACGTTTAGAGACTTACAATGCTAGTATCAAGGGCTCGATTCCTTGCGGTGAGCAGAATGAGATAGCAAACAGTGTAACTTTGAGCTAAAATAACAATATAACGTTAAAGGGAGGGTTAAGAAAAAAAATTTAAAACGAAGGTCAAACAAAGAACAGGTATGTTTGGATGTATAACATAATCGATTGTACTAGACTTTTTTCCCATACATACTGATATGAAAGTACAATAAACAATAATATTTTACGTAATTTAATCAACATGCTGCGGTATCGGAAAACGAATATTAAGGTTGGAATATAGAAACCAAATGAGATGGAATACATTTGATTTACTCTTCATATTAAATGTTAGAGACTAAAGCTACTTAAATGAGGTTTCATTTAGCGTAGAGTAAACCGGAATTCTGTATTGTTGAAGTATACGTGCATAAGAGCAACATATTGCTTACGTAAGCAATGAAGGAGGAAGATACAGTTTAATCGTGAACTGGATATTTCTGTGATCTTCTGTACTTTATGAAACGTTACCAAGATATTTCTGTGTCAAAAGTGACTTTCAACTGTGTTTAGTTCTATGGCTAGTTGGTGTATTACAGAAAATTGGTTTATACTAACCAGAAAGTTTTCCAACTAAAATCAAATTTATTAATTTCATTTCCATACTACAAACTGCGAAATAAGAGGGAACAGAAACAATGATTCTCATATTGGAGCTGCCATCAAAGAATAAGCTAATGATGTCTCTACATTACAAAACAAAAAGAGAATGGCGAATGTCACCAAATTTACGAAGGCTAGGGACTGGTATATCTAATTGCGATTCACGATTTATTAGAAACTAGAAGATGTCACCCCATGAAGATTATAACCCATTAACTTCACGATTCAATAGAAACTAAAGGATGTCGCTCCAGCTAAGAAGATTATAAACCATTAACCTAATTAAAAATCGCGATTACATAGAAACTAGAGGATGTCTAGTTCCACCTAAGAAGATTATATCCCATTAACCTCACTAAAAATCTCGATTCAATTAAAACTAGAGGATGTCGCTCCACCTAAGAAGATTATATCCCATTAACCTCACTAAAAATCTCGATTCAATTAAAACTAGAGGACTTCGCTCCACCTAAGAAGATTATATCCCATTAACCTCACTAAAAATCTCGATTCAATTAAAACTAGAGGATGTCGCTCCACCTAAGAAGATTATAAACCATTAACCACATTAAAAATCACGATTCAAAAGAAAAAAGAGGGTTTCATCCCATTCAAGAAAATATTTTAACTGTTAGTCTAATTAAAATCACTGTTCAAAACAGAATTGCACCTGACACTCCATTCAAGAAAAAACAAAGAGCAGAATCCTAATTAAAAACCACGATCCAGTAGGATCGTCCAATCACCATCCAGGAAAGGAGCAAAAAACTGTCAATCTTATTACACAACACGAGCTAATAGAGGGTATCAACTACCTAGAGAGGCTATCACCCCTGAAGAAGACTGCCAGAATAAAGCTTGCACCCACCCTGTGAAACGCTAATAAAGTTGGTTTGTCATATGTCTACTCAGAATTAAGCAGTAGCTTTGAAATCAGAAAAAGTGTTTTTATTTACTTATTTTGTTTTCTATCATGATATATATTTTAACATCGAGAAATATTTTTGAATCTATGAATCCGATTATTTGAAATGTCTTTTCTTTGTGTGTGTGTGAGCATTTCAAAGGGCATTTTTCGTTTTAGCGCAAAGCTACACCATAGGTTAGCTGTGCTCTATCCATCATGGGAAATCCAATCCCGGATTGTAGTGTTGTAAGCGTGTAAACTTACTGCTGACCCAGTGGGAGGCAGCGTAAACTGTCGGGTTTGAACCAAATTTTAAGTGCCTAAAGGCACGTGTATATGTGCTGTTGAAATATATTATCTTATTTTGTTGCTTTGAGATAAAAAAAACTATATTTGTATCACGTTTATAACACACACATTATTCAAATCTAAATAAATCATTTCTAAACAACTCCTTCCTCGTTTACATACTCAATTTAACTGTAAATACAGACTCGCTTCTGTTATTCACCCTACAATAGTCTAAATAAATCAATTTCAGAATAGTGCTCGCGATTTTACATACTTAATATAAGCGCAAATATATTGTTTTTACAGTAACTGTTTTCCTTGTTGTTTGGTCTAGCCAAATAAAAATACAGAAGTTAAAAACACTTTGATGACAAACACACCTGAGCCGAGCTCGGCACAATGGGTAGCGTGTTGATTGTGGATCTGCGTGTCCAACACTCTCATAAAAAAAAACAATGTTCCGCGTTTTGAAGCCGAAAATGAGTTATAAGAGTGATGATCAAATCACCGGCACGAACCTTTGCAAACAAATATACACCCATGTTTGCAATGAGAGACCTATATATATAAAGCCCACTTCATAGACGAAAAAGGATGTTTCCTCAAAAAAGTTTCAAATTGCGTTTGACTGATGCACTATTATTTGTTTATATACACTGAGTGGTCACAAGTAAATAGACACCTAATTTTTAGTAATTTAACTGATTTATGCT
>NW_013666029.1:51858-52644 GCF_000517525.1 Limulus polyphemus
GGTAAATTTCGCAGAATTTGGGTATCCCGCTTTCGACAGTCAACAGAAACATCATGCAGTTCAGGAAACACGGCAAGGAAACAACTGTGCAGCGTCCGGGTCGTCCTGGTCCATCGGAGAGGACAAAAAGTGCTGTCAAGAGGAGCATCGAAATGGATCCAAGATTAACGACTGCAGAAATAGCCAAAGTTGTTTGGATGAGCCCGAAATCTGTTCAACGGATTCTCCACAGATTGGGAGCAGAGCAGCTAAACGGAAGCCCTTATTAAGACCTGCCAAAATAGTCAGACGAAAGAAGTGGGCAAGTGATATGATGAACAAGCCTCTGGACTTTTGGAAGACTGTGTTGTTCTCAAACGAATCAAGATTCGCTCAATTTTCGGACAGTGGAAGGATATGGGTCTGGAGAATGCCTCACCAAGAATTTTGGCTCAACAGATTGCAGCCAAGTGTATAGCATGGTGGTTTCAGCGTGATGGTTTGGGGAGCTGTTTGGGTTGGTGGGAGATCGAGCTTAGTGGAGTGCGTTGGCAACATAAATTTTGCGAAATACGTCGAAATATTGGAGGAAGGACTCTTACCACTTTATTCCTCGGGTTTCGTGGACAAGAACACAATGTTGTTCCAGGAAGATGGAGCACCGTGTCACACAGCTAGAAACACCCAAAAGTGGCAGGAAGAAAATGGTATCCAGAAGTTGCCCTGGCCGAGCCAATCTTTGGGCCATACTCGACCAGCAACTCAAGAAACAACCAAAAAAACCAACTTCGAAGAGCGATCTACTCC
>NW_013666029.1:53075-56797 GCF_000517525.1 Limulus polyphemus
TATATCAATTCATGTGAATATGACTGAAAATTTGAATTTTTTCTGAAAAGGTGGTGTCTATTTACTTGTGACCACGCTGTGTATATACCCACCTGTGTACTCTTTGTTTCCTGAAGAGTGTTCGATGCTGCTGAAACCTTTACTAGTAAAGAGAAACGTATTACGATCAGATTAACAAAAATGACTTTAAAGTTGCCCAATTGATTACTGCAGTTTAAAGTGTAATTGGTCCAGTGAGCACAGAAAAAAAGAATGTCATCCATTGGAGCTATATACAAAAACATGTTTCATGTTACACTAAAATACCCGAGAGATGAAGACGACGTGTGACAGCTAAAACTGGAAACTGAGCAGCTTTAAACATTTTTCTGGAATATAAAAGTAAAAAAGTATGTACATGAACAAAACATACTCCAGATAGACTATTTTACTTAGTTATCTCGTGCAGAAGTGTAATTAATAACTTAAAACACTTGAAGAATGTTCCATCATTCAGTTATCTTGGAAATAAGATATAAAGAAGCTAGTAAAATATAAAAAGTATTTCCCACACTAATAAGCTATGAATCACACATTTGTTTTATCACTATTTCTAGTACGTTTCGAAAACAACTCCATGTGTATGATTTTCCCAGTTTTTGTAATAGCAGGAGAGTTCGTTAATGAATTTTCCATATATCATAAATTCTAAACAAACAGTCACATTAAGATACCCCCCCTCAAAAAAAAAGAATGACATTATTAAGCGCATTATTACGATGTACTACTTACCCATATATAACTATGTAGTAAAAATTTCCTACTTTCTATTTATTTTACTATATTTAACTGTATTTTTGATTAACTTCTATTAGTCAATTATTTATTTCCTTTCTATACGGTAAAGGTACCTACCTACCTACCTATTTATGTATCTACTCATGACGTAAAGATCTATATAACTATTTATCTATATGTCTATATAGTAAAGACCTACTTACCTGTATACTTACTTTTTGTCTGTATCATAGACACCTGTGTAACCATTTATATCTATATGTTTATACATATGTAGTAAAAAGCCACATAACTATTTATCTATACGTCTATATTGTAAAGACCTACTTTCATATATACTTACTTATTTGTCTGTATAGTAAAGACCTATTTCATTTTCCACTTAATTATTTGTCTATATAGTAAAGACCTACTTCCTTTTCGACTAACTTGTTTGTCTGTATAGTAGAGACCTACTTACCTATCTACTTACTTGTTTGTCTATATAGTAGAGACCTACTTATCTGTCAACTTACTTGTTTGTCTATATAGTAAAAACCTACTTATATGTCGACTTACTTGTTTGTCTATATAGTAAAGACCTACTTAACCGTCTACTTACTTGTTTGTCTATATAGTAAAGATCTAGTTAACCGCTAGTTACTTGCTAAAGACCTACTTATCCGTCTACTTACTTGTTAAAGACCTACTTTCTTTTCTACTTAATTGTTTGTCTATATTGTAAAATTAAATAATAGGTTGAACAATCGCCAAGATTTTTATGTATTTATTTAATGAAGGACGACGTTTCGAGCTAGCGCTTTTCGCCAGATCGTACAGTTACAACCAGTAAAGACTTACTTACCTGTCTACTTACTTGTTTCTCTACATAGTAAAGACCTACCAACTTGTCTATGCTGTAAAGATTTACCAATTTATATACATTTATCTTTGTTTATATTTTGAATATCTACCTATCTGTTTATTTAATTTTGGAGTGAAAACTCTAATGGACTGTAACTGCGTATTGAAAGAAAAGGATAAGACGTTTCGGGTTCTGTATTGAGAAAGATCTATCTACCTATACATTTATTTCAATCCATATTGTAGAGACCTACACAACCGTCTGTTTATGTCTATATTTTAAAGACTTGCCTACTTATCTATTTATTTACTTGTGCAGTACTCTGGGATTTATATCAGGTCGTGTAAAATTAATTCATTTATCATTTAGAATTAAATATTGTTTTCTGTCTTTTTGTGCTATGACCAACGTCTTATATATATATATAACAATATAGAATAATAACAGACAAGAGACCCATGTGTGTGTGTGTATACATACACAGTCGGATGTGGCTTAGTGGTTAGAGTGCCGAAGAACCATGATTCGCTTCCAGTTGCCGCAACAACAACTACAAAATTGTGTTCCGCACTAAAGGGCCGTAGATGTTTTAAAAGAGTGACGGTCAAATTCCACTATTTTGATTAGAATCGCCCTATTGGCGATTGATGTTGTTGAATAGCTGTCCTTTCCCTAATATATCAATTCAAAAGTAGGGGTGGCTATCTCAGCTAGCCCTTGTGTAGCTTTACGCGAATATCCGAAACAAAAAACAAAAGTTTGGAACACTATTATAACCCAAAAACTAACCCCTCTACATCTTCGATAATTAAAAATAATCATACACTGTTTGATGTATTAGTCTTTAAGAAAAAAAATTTCTTTATTCAACTCTCGTGGTGTAAGAAGTCAGAGTTTCGGTTTTTCTCTTTCTGTTAACAAGAGGAACGGCGTTTCCCTCCGTTCCCCCTAAATTCGAGGACTAACTTTACTGATGTAATCAGCACGATATTTTTTGAAAATACAGAAGTTAAGTACGTTATATTAAAGTGATTTCAGAGCCTCATCACTTCGTTACAGTACTATATATATCGCCTGTCGTTGTCACGTGGCGTTTTAATATAACGTACATTCAACCCTCTGTATAATATTACCTCTAATGAAAATGGATAATAACTCAAAGCATTTCCACATCATTACAAATGAGATCTTCACACTTAGCATCACTCTTTTAAATGATAACATAAACTGATCTCCAATAATCTTGTGATAAAACGGAGTGCCATCTGCTGGTAGTAAAAAATATATATATACATTATACTAATAATTTAAAATCGCACATAGGCTATTAGATTTATAATACTGTAGCTTTTCGATAACACGGGAAAAATTAAATTACCTTCAGTGCGAATTTAACAAAGATTGTATTAGCTTTAGGCCAAACGTGATCAAGATTATTTACCCAATAACTTTACAATCTGTCATCAACAACTGTAAGGATACAGCTGTTGAGGGTAGATACGATACTTTAAAGCCCTAGCGCTTACGAAAGGCTAGGTTTAAGACTAGAGTCCATACTAAAGGGGAGAGCCTGCAAGAGCTGGCACAGGATTTGGAAAGTATGGCACACAAGGCCTACCCAACTGCACCACCCGATTGTCCTCAAGCTGTTGCTGAGGGATCAGTTTGTAAATGCCTTGGACAGTCCACAACTGAAGATACAAGTAAAGCAAGCGCACCCCTCTACTATGCAGGATGCAATGGCCGGAGCTCTTGAATTCGAATCCTACATTACGTCCAGTACAGAGGTATCACGGTTGGTACAGTCATCAGGATTCAAGGCCAGAAAAGGGAAGCTTTCAGAGAAGTTTGAGGGACTTTGGTGGCACTGTAACAAACCTGGACACAAGAGAGCTCCATGCCGGCAACTTCGACACAGGAAAGATGCCACGGCATGAAAGGCTGCTACCCAGAAAGGTTGTTGGCACTGCAGAGAGCAAGAACATATGAAGAGCCAGTGTAAGAAGAATACTATAAATAAGTCAGCCTCGGGGAAATCAGTAGTAGTTGGTGTTGAGGGACGCCCACCAAACCCTATCTTGAAAGTCCCAACAGCTAAGTG
>NW_013666029.1:57632-59568 GCF_000517525.1 Limulus polyphemus
TACATAAGGGACGTGCTCCAATGAAGTTATATCAAGTTGGTGCACCAATAGAAAGAGTGGCCATTGACATTGCTGGTCCGTTGCCCCAATCTCATGCTGGAGACAAGTACATTTGTGTGGGGATGAATTATTTCACCAAGTGGCCTGAGGCATATGCAATACCAAATCAAGAAGCCACAACTGTAGCTTTGGCTATTAGTGGTTTCTTCTTCAGGTTTGGTATGCCATGCGAACTGCATTCAGATCAAGGATGGTAGAAAGTACAATTGGACACTGGGACAGGAATTGGCAAAGTTTTGTAATAGCCGCCAAGATGACTGGGATATCTTACTCCCTCCACTGTTGATGGCCTATAGAACAGCAGAGCATGAAGCCACTAGATACACTCTAGCAAAGCTGATGTTTGGTCGGGAACTTCGGTTGCTAGTGGACCTGATAACAGGACGCCCACCTTACGAAGAGTTGCTTGAAAATGTGCCAGAGTTCGTGAAAGTGTTATCTGAAAGGATGGATTATATCCATCATCAAGTGCGTTCGAACTTAAAAACGTCTGCTGATTCCACGAAGCTATGTTATGATAAGAAATCTACTGAAGTCAGCTGAAGTTGTCTTCTCCATGGGAAGGCCCATATGACATAGTGGATCGTCTCTCAGACATGACTTTTCGAATAAAATGTAGTCGGCGAGGTAAGCCAAAGGTGGTGCATGTCAACAGGCTTTGGCATTATCATGGTCCAGGACATTTCAGTTGGAACGAAGGGAACAACAGAACAAATGATGCTGCTGAAGAATTGTCACCTGAAAAAGCCTCCGTCGAAGAAGAAACTCTACTCAGTTTTGAGAAGGGAAACGGTGAAGCTCTTGATGAAGTTACTACCACTGATGTGACAGCTACCGATAATGGGACATTTCCTGATGGAACAGATAAACCCGATGTGAAGCAGAAGCCAATGAGATGGAAACCATTACGGAAGAAGAAACGTCCTGTAAAATTAAGAGACTTTGTTGTATTTTAATTTTTTATTTGTAAATTCTGTACATTTAATTAAGTTATTGTTAATTATCTATTGGTTTAATGTAAGTGGCTACTGTTCGTCCCGAACAATACTAAGGAAGGGGCAGTGTTACGACAGCGGAAGTCACGTGACACTGGAAGCATGCGCACTGGAGTTTCTCGAAGGATCATGAATTTGATCGGCAACTCTAGTCTGATCGAGATGCCCTCTTTTTTAATATATGATCCTGGCAAAGAAAGCCAGGGGGATAGATAGATAATTGAGTCAAACGAACAGTGGGCACCGTAAGTAAAGTGTGTGAATCACTGTGATTTATAGCGTGTGTTATAAAAGTTCTTAAGTTTAGAGTGACGAGGTACATACTCACTGTGAAATTATTGTGTATTAAAAGTTTGTATCAAGGAAGAATAAACTGAGTTAATCAATAAAGGACTTGTATCGCTGAAGTTCCTCGGAAAGAATTTATACCGGAAATTAACAAACAGGCAGATACGCAACAATATTTAACACTAAATTCGTAATCCAGTCAATTAGGGATTTTCAATAATTAAAAAAGTGTATAATAATAGCATTTCAACCACAAAATATTCATCATATCCATTGCCGATGACACGTGAATACAACATTTTTAAATACCTAAGAATGTAACACGTGTAAATATAATTATTAAACAAAAATTATATTTACTTGAATAACTTAGCTTCTAGTGGATGGGTAAAACGTTATTTTATTTTTTATAACGTTTTATATGGTCGTGTTTCACTTGTAAGAGATAAAAAATCATGAAATATATACAAATGTTACACCTACACACTCTATGTTGCATTATTTCTGAAATATGCTTGAATTGTGGGTATCTCCGAAAAGAATTAGAATATGCTTAATTATAAATATAAATGAAAACCTGTAAGTCCAATATC
>NW_013666029.1:59578-74504 GCF_000517525.1 Limulus polyphemus
CCAATTAATTTATAACAAATAAAAATATGTAGAAAAATATATAGAAATAGAAAAATAAATAGATTTTAATTATTATGCTATAATAACACAATAAACTAAAAAGAGGATTAAATGTATTTATAATTTTACAATTTGGTAACAAATAGCCCATCATTCACAACTGTGAGGGCATTATAGTTATGACCGTCATTTCTGTTAAGTGTAGTTGCTTAGTGGTTGCTTTTCCTTTGCTCAGCAGTTTTAAATTAATTAAATTAAGGCCTGAGCCTTGGGGTCTTTTCTGACTTGACCGTTCAGTTTAGCTATCGTTAAACACAAAGCTAAACAATGGGCTATTTGTACTCTACCCACCACGGGTATCGAAACCCGAATTTTAGCGTCGTAAGCTTGCAGAACTACGGCTGAGCTACTGGGAGGGTGGGGCATTTTGGTTGCAAATAACAAATCTCAAAATTAGTATCCACATTAAATTATGTTATGTGCTTATGTAGAAATAACGTTTTTCGTTTCGTTTTTTCTCAGCTAGATCCTCAAACACAAGTTGTTTTAAAACTTAGTCCTAACGCAGCTCTGTATACGTTTTGGTTTCTTGATTAACGCGTAAAATATGTTTAAGTAATCAGGGAAACAAAAGCTCTAGACTGGATCTTGTCAACAAATTTTCACATAAGACTTAAACATGTCCTAGCCGTTAGATCAAATTACCGATAACTTAAAACATAAATGTGCGTATATGTGTGTGTGTGTGTATATATATATATATATAAGCACAACTACACTTATATGCCTATCATAGTTAGGGGGAAAGTGTCTTTTCTCTTGTAAAAGATTAGTGTTAATTAAAATCACTAAGGCATACACATTTAATCCTGTTTAATTTGCGTAACTTTTCAAATAATTATAGTAAGACAGGTTAATTAAAATAGTTTCAATGAAAGGCATATTGCAGTCGAGATTTGCAGGGCACGTGTATCAGAAATACTTAATCACGTGTGACCTTTGATCGATTCTCCAAAACTGGAAAAATCAAGGTGAAAACTATATGTGCAAAGGTATTAAAAATAACGAATCACGTTTGACCACCAACCTTTTTTTTTTCAGAGTTGAAAAATTGATATGAAGACTTTAAACGAAGAAATGTTAGGAATATTTTACTGTAGTAGGAACATGAATAGTTACTATTTAGCCCTAAAATATCATTGGATTAACTTGATGTGTAAGCTTTTACGTCTGCCTTTTATATTTTCCTGATAAATATTGATTTAATGGCATAACAGTTAGTAAACATAACCCGCCACCAAACCTAACTTTACTAAATAAGAGGTTGTTCAAATATTTTACTCTCTTTTTGATTGATTTGACAATTAGACTTCATAAAATGACCAGTGTATAGTGCCAGTGTATACAAAACTTTAAATTAGACTTCATAAAATGACCAGTGTATAGTGCCAGTGTATACAAAACTTTAAATTAGACTTCATAAAATGACCAGTGTATAGTGCCAGATTGTTATACAAAACTTTCAATTGTTAAACGGTATCGCTTTCCTCAAAATTAGTCGACCAGTGGAACAACGATATGTCTGCAGACTTACAATGCTAAAAACCGGATTTCGATACCAGTGATGGGCAGAACAGAGATAGCCCATTATACATCTTTGTGTTTAACTACAAACAAACCCCAAAACTACTTGTCTATTCGTATGCTTTAATTTCTATCTTATCTACATAGATAACTCTAAATATTAAACAAAAAATTAAATATTTTTTATCAGTCACGATTTAAAAGGTGTGGATATTAATTATACAAGGTGTAGATCCACCGACTTGACAATAATCGTACATATGTTAAATACCAGAAATTTTAACACAGTTCTCTGTTCTACACATACGATTGTTTTTGCTCTGAGTAATCAAATTGTAATGAATTACTAAACAATATGCAACATTAAGCTGCTAATCACAGATGTAGATTTGTAATAAAATCGCTATACACAATTATACATGGAAAACAATTCGAATTCAAACCATGTATAGCGTATATGTTAGTGAGCTCAAACAACACACAATTAATAGAAACTAAACCTATAAACATCTTTATTATCGTTACTATTTCAGCGTATTTAAACAAGTTTATATTTATTTCAATATCAGGTTTGTCTCTCATATTCGAACACATATTTATACATGTTTTGTTTATCATCATTAGTTTATTATTGCAAAGTTTGCGATGTATTTTCTGTCAATTATCTAGCTGTGAATCAGCCATAGGTGAGAATTCGGTTCTAGCCTCCTAAGCACAAGGATACCATTCTTCGTTAAACAACCAATTCTGGTAATTGTATCCTAACCGATTGTTCTAGTAGCAAGTTTTTGGTAATCTTGCCTTAAGTGTTAACTTTTCACAGGAACTCACAGTGTGTTAGACCTAGTTATTAAGTGCATTATGGCCATATAATATTAACTTTTCACAGGAACTCACAGTTCGTTAGGCCTAGTTATTAAGTGCATTATGGCAATATAACATTTTTTTTAGGTTAATTAGCTCTGAGATTATAAGTGTATAATTTTTGTAATGTATGAAGATCAAAACAGATGAATATGAAAAAATAAAAATAAAAGTATAATATAAGGAAAATTTGGCCTTGAAATGATATCAATCAGGGATACCAGCTGATGGATGGATCGTTTCAGAGTTGTTTTATATAGTTGTGTCATTGGCTTTAAAACGATATCGTCAAAGATACTAGCCGGTGGAATGATAGTTTCAGAGTTGTTTTATATAGTTGTGTCATTGGCTTTAAAATGATATCGTCAAAGATACTAGCCGGTGGAATGATAGTTTCAGAGTTGTTTTATATAGTTCTGTCATCACCCATAGTTAGATATATTGAATGTTAATAAGTGAATTATAGTGAAGTTGAGTCAGATGTATAAAAATGTCTTGGAAATCAAAAATGTATTTGAAAATTCTATACGTTTTTAAGAGTATTTCTCTTTTGCATTAAGTTAAAGTTGTTTACTTAAGGATCTTTGTTTTGTTATTATGCACAAAGCTATATAATTGACTATCTCTGCTGTGCCCACCAAGAGTATCGAAACTAGATTTTAGTACAATAAACCCTTAACCTTGCCGGTGGGCCACAGGGAGGCCTTGAATATCAATTAGGTTGTTGTGGTTATTGTTTGTTTCTATTAGTGATAATCAATAAAAATTACATATTAAAGAAGAAAGGGTCATTTGTGTCTTCTAGGAGTGCTTCTTGTTGGGTCAAGCAATAGAGATAACATAGATTTAAAATCACAGCAACAGAAAACATTAGTTAGGATCTCTTTTATCTTCCCTGTTCCTGTATTACATAGACCATTTTCTATAAATCTTTAAGCAGTAAATCTTTCTAACTCGTACAGATCTTACAGACCAGCGTTCTCAACTAATGTATTGCTTTGCCCCACTTAGAATGAAGTTTTCCTTTTTAGGATCTTTCAAGGTTCAGCGAAATAACTGCGTTTATTGTACGTACGAATTACCTACCGTTGATTTATTTCTACGACTTTCTTCTTCTATATCATGTTCTTGATAACTGCATGTTTATTTGTCTTATGTTATTTTCCTCCGAGGTTTTTGTGAGGTAATGAAGAAACTATTTAGTTACAGTGTAGTTTATATCGCAGGAATCTTTGTGATCGACTTAATGGAAATATGAAGCAATGCTATAAAATGTGTAATACAGTCTATTGGAAGTATAGACATGACAAGGTAAACACAATCCTATCGGGGGAAATGATAAGACAGTTATCGCTATGCCATCTTATATTAGTTGTAAAAGATGAAATAAAGTTAAAACCTCTGATAAATTCTGAACCTGACTGGACCTGTTTCTTTCATTCAGTATACCTTACAATTAAACAAAATTGTACTTGACTTGTTACAAAAAACATTGATTCTTTTAATTAGTATGATATATTAATATACTGAAAGATTAAATCAATTTTCAAAACCCATTGACTTAACATTCAGCTTTATACAAATAAAGAGCATTAACTATGACCTGTTGACTTCTTTCATCATTATTGTAGCGTTCCTAACTCGTATTTCTAGTTTCAAGTCGACTTGACTTTATCTACAATCACGGTAGCCACTCCAAAAATGTTAGGAAAAAACAAACGTCTTTACTGTGACTATCTACAGAGGATCAAACTTAGGCCAAATCTTAGGTATTACCACAGTCACTTTAAATACTGTTGTTCCACTGAAGTCTTTTTTTTCTGAAGAGGTCATTACTGTGACTGTTTACAGAGTATCAAACTTGGACCAAATCTTAGGTATTACCGCAGTCACTTTAAATACTATTGTATCATTAAACTCCTCTTTCTGAAGAAGTCATTATTGTGACTATCTACAGAGGAGCAAACTTTTGACCAAATCTTAGGTATTACCACAGTCAGTTTAAATACTGTAGTATCTTTAAACTCTTGTTTCTGAAGAAAACTAAACACACTAAACGTCGTATAATAAACAGCGATTTAGTATCTGTTACACACTAAGAGAAATAATCAGTCAAAAAATGGTAATGTTTTTATTCTTCTCTTTGAGAAATAATTAGCATGATTAATTGCAATATTAGCAGCTTTTTTTGTGCGTGACTCGTGTATTGTAGCTAACAAAATCTTAGACCCACAACAATTTAATGCACAAACAGTCTTAGAAAAATATAAGATCCATCCCACTGGTAATTTTAGGGTTAACTAAACATGTTTATCTGAAACCGACAGAGACAACACCATAAACCTACAATCAACACCTTAAAATATTATGCAATCAAAAAATGACCTTCGACCATCATATAATCAAAATATGACTTTCAGCTAATAGATGACCAGGATAATACTTGGAATAAATAAAAGTTACCAGTTAAAATCTAAGTTAATACCTCAACCAAACAAATATTACCATTATATATACTAAATATTACCAAATATGACCTTCAACTAATAGATGACCAGGATAATACTTGGCATAAATACAAATTACCAGTTAAAATTTAAGTTAATACCTCAACCAAACAAATATTACCATTATATATACCAAATATGACTTTCAACTAATAGATGACCAGGATAATACTTGGAATAAATAAAAATTACTAGTTAAAATTTAAGTTAATACCTCAACCAAACAAATATTACCATTATATATATATATATACCAAATATGACTTTCAACTAATAGATGACCAGGATAATACTTGGAATAAATAAAAATTACTAGTTAAAATTTAAGTTAATACCTCAACCAAACAAATATTACCATCAGAACTCGAAATTGAACTAAATAAAAATAACCAGTCGAATTGGAGTTAATTCTTGGAATAAACAAAATCTATTAGTTAAACTAAAAGTTAATACCTGAATCTAACAAAAATTACTATTTCGATTGGAAGTTAAAACTTAACTCAACAAAAAGTACCAGCTTATCTGGAAGTTAATACTTAACTCAACAAAAAGGATCAGTTTATCTGGAAGTTAATATCTAACTCAACAAAAATGATCAGTTTATTTGGAAGTTAATATCTAATTCAACAAAAATGGCCACTTGAGTTGAACGTTACTGCCCGAGGTAAACAAAAAGTACCGGGTATGCTGGAGGTTAATGTTTTGAACTAAACATACATTACCAGTTGAGCTAGGGGTTAATGTTTGTACTAAATAAAGATTACCAGGTGAGCTGGGTGTTAATGTTTGAAATAAGTTAAAATTGCCAATTGAACTGGAAGTTAATACTAACTAAACAAAAATTATCAGTTGAAGTTATACATAATTTTCCATTGTTTATCAATTGTTAAATTGTGAATTAAAATTCCTTCTGATTGAATGCAAACGTTTGAAAATAGCCTTAACAATTGGTGATTAAGTAATACAAATATCACATAAAACTACATGTAGATTAAACATGAACCTTTTAAACTAAGTCCATAGCTAAAGCTTAGCTTAGGTTAATGTTTAAGTTAGACAAAACCTAGCTTATACAACGACACAACTGTAGAATAATATACTTTAAGAGAAACAACTCTGAGAACCATCATTAAAAGAATATTTTTAAGTTAGCTAGAAGGAACCTCAGTAAACAATTAACGTCGATAGTACAAA
The DNA here is from genome assembly GCF_000517525.1 of Limulus polyphemus. Taxonomy (NCBI): domain Eukaryota; kingdom Metazoa; phylum Arthropoda; class Merostomata; order Xiphosura; family Limulidae; genus Limulus; species Limulus polyphemus. Next base: position 65,728 of record NW_013666029.1, read on the forward strand.
ATCAACGGCATTATGTATCTCAAGAGGATTAGCTGCTAATACGTTAAGTGTACTATTAATCTCTGCAGTTTGATAAGCACTAAACCAGGATACATACACGGTAAACACAAGAGCACCTGTAGCTGAGTTAGATCTCACTTCTTATTAAAATGACACAATTCCTAACTGTAACAGAATACCTGTACCTCTTTAAATGTTAACACATGTAGCATTATCGAGATTAAAAAATCGAGTGTTAATCATACAACACAATTAACTAACAAAACATGTCACGATTACTTTATTTTGTTAGAATAGTTGTAGAGATACTTACTAATTTAGTTGGTTTCAGGACTCACGTAACAATCATTAGCACGTGCTTCTCTTTTCAGGGTTCGACTCGATTCCAAGGTTTACAAACTTATCTGTAGAAAGATATCTGTTCACGCTCTCGTCCAACTCCTTCCGAACCCTAGTAACCAGCTTCTTTAACGGGAGAAGATCACGCGCAACCATGTGTTATGTTGTAAGGAGCTGATAGAAGAGGGCGTGGTCTATGGTAGCCTACCAGTCAAGAGCCTAGATTTACACAAAGTCGATAGAACAATGTTTATCTCTCATCTCCCCAGGGGTAGAAGTTGCTTCCACAGTCACATTTTAAGCGGTAACAGAAATTGATATGTATGTATATGCGACTGTATTTCTATCGTACTGAATGATTTTATCAAGTATGTTGCATACTCACCAGTAGCAAAGTTTCACTGTGCAACTGGAGTACGATATAGGATTGCTGGCGTATGTCCGTCAGTAATGAATTTAAAGTCGTATAGCCTATTTTTTTTCTTTTGGTTTACTTATACTCCTTCTTCCATCTAGTTAACATCAGAAAATTCTTATATGAAAGTTGATATCATAAATAGCCTAATTCAATTGTAACACGGTCGTCTGCTCGAAACGTCGCAGATAATAAACTATAAAAAATTTTCATTTAGACATGCCAGTTCATTCTTTATTATCTTTTATCAAGCTCAAAACAGTTTGTTGTTAAGCATAAATTAATCTTTTCCTCAGTCAAATAAGGTTGCTCCAGAAAAACAAACAAACAATTTTATGATTGTATAAAGGCTATTTTAGGCTTCTTTCTATAAAGACTAAACAGCCTTTCATTAGTTGAACATGACTTGAGACATTGCAAGTCAAGAACTTTGCTGTTTGTTTGTTTATTGTAAAACACAAAGCTTTTAAATTGGGCTATCTGTTCTCTGCCCACCGCAGGTATCGAATCCCAATTTATAGTGTTATAAGCCTATTGACTTCTGCTGAGCCATCGGGAGAATTCAAGGATTTCGATTAAGTTTTATACACTTGTATGCTCTTAAGAAAGACTGCAAGTGGTTTTGTTTTAGCTTTAAGAATTAAAAGTTTGAATATATAGATATGTAGTTTTAATTATTTTGCCAATAGCATAGATCTAGCCAGCTTTCATTTATCAATTTAGATTTTACATGTATTTATACGCACGCTGCGAGAATAAAATGAACTCGGTATGATATAACCTTCGCAACATACTAGTAGGTGTCTTGTTTCCTTACTGTCCATATGCCAGTAGGTGTCTAGTTTAATTGTCGTCCATGTGCCAGCAGGTGTCTTTAATCGTTGCCTATGTGCCAGTAGATATCTTGCTTGATGGTTGTCCATGTGCCGTTAAGTATTTTGTTTGATTGCTGTTCATGTGCCAGTAGGTGTCTTGTTTGATCATGTGCTAGTAGATGTCTTGTTTGATTATTGTCCATGTACCAGTGGATGTTTTGTTTGATTATTGTCCATGTAGTTCTTTCTTCATACTTAAAACTACTGAGCTCTTTTTTTAAAAACAAAAGTTGGTAAAGTTTCTGAAAAGATAGTACTATTATTCTAGTGTAATGGTGTGTTTATATTATCCTAAGGGATAGGCTTTTGCAACGAATAAGTTAACACAAGTTTTATGTTTTCTTATTGCAACAGGACGATGGTGTTATCTGATTTCTAACGTAACTCTTACGAAAACTCGAGAAGAAAACACAGTTACATCTGTTCAAATAATCCAAGACCAAGACTATTACTCGTTCAAGTAAATTACATCTTCTTACCCTAGTGAACTCTCGATTTTTACTGTTATCGAAATGTATCACAAATTTGTAAGTAAAACTATGGTGAAAAAAAATACACGTTCTTCAAAACTTGTACGTAAATTTTCTCTTTTAGCCTAAGAATACATTCTGTTATATATTAAATTTTAAAGCTTAGTGTGTTGTTTTTAAAGAGAATTTAATTTTCGTTGTACTTCAGCATCTAACTAGGATTAATTTACTTTACTACAATTTTCTTCTACGATTGGATTTGACTTTTATATATCTGTGGGATTTTTTTAAAAAAACATCACCACATAATATAAAATGTAATGCAATTATAGTGATGGATATTAGGTCTAGTTTATATCTAATTTAAAGCATTTTCATTAGGCTCTTAAGAACTAACACAGTGGATTTTAACATAAAGCACAAGTACTACCATGACGCTTGCTAAAAGTCATTCCAGCTAACATAAAAATCGATTACGTTTGAAGTCGATAAGTAAAGCAAAACCACTTATTGCGTCAGAAAATGGGCACGGATTGGCCCTGTTGTACAGCTATGGATTTCGGAGCTGACAAACCGAGCTCCAATCTGTACGATACCATACAATATTTCTCGCTCTTTAAGCTGCGAGGGCGTTATAAAAATGACAGTCAATGCCTTATCTCGAACGGTGGATGGTAGGATGCTGCTGAGTGGCTGCTTTCCTTCTGATCAATACTTCAAAACTAGAGACGACGAAAGATATCATCAGTAGCTTTGTCATAAACTAAAATAAAAATTCGTATGCCCCCCCCCCCCCGTGTGTAGTTCTTTTTTTTTTTGCTTAATTAAAACCAACCAAACAACCCACTTGGTAATCGCCAGATGATCTTAATTCGTCCAAGACAAATTTTTGGTCATCAAAACATTTTACTTTTAATAATTAATATAGACAATAGTAAGTTATACCTTTGTGTCAATCAATCAGTCATGGTGTTCAGCGGTTTTGAGGGACGACAACTATGGTTCTCCATTGTTCTATATTCCTCGCTGCTTACATCAACATTCAATCCATTTACTAATGTTACCGAGCCAAGCGAGTCTCTGCCTGACTCTCCCTATCTTTATTTAGACTTGACAAATGAGAATCCCTGCCAGCCCTCTCTCAGATCTAATTATATGCCCAGTTGTCTTTTGTATCAGCACGTTACATTATTTCCTAATTAGTTTTTCTTTCTGTCCAACTGGTTTTCATCATTCGTCTGTGACACTACATTATAGATGCTTCCAATTGCCCTTTTTGTTTCATCAGACAGGGTCTATGTTTCCACCCCGTAGAGTAGAACTGACCACACCTGATATTTGATAGTCTATACATATATATGTGTGTGATGATCTCACGCACTAACTTGAAATTTCAATGGTTAAGCTAAGCCTTCATCTGTTACAAAAACTCCTTCAGTGAAAACCTCAAAACATTTATAATATAAAAATATGAAAAACGATTTCATCAACTTATTTTGTTTAAGAATTCTAAAGACATTATTGTTTAGCAAACGTATAATTTTCGGATAGTTGTGCTACTTTTCAGTGAAATTACAACTTCTTCACAGATGTATTAGGTGCATACTAGTAATATTGATGACTAAAGTCGACTAGTTACTACTCTGTCATAATCACCATAGATATCTTATTTTGAAGGTGATAACGAGAAGAAGATATTTAATCGTTTTATTCTCAGTCAATTTAAATGAATTATTTACCTAAGGGTTCCTTCTGCTTGATCAATCTCAGCTATATAAAATCGTTAAGTTTCACGTTTGTATTAAAACATCATAATCATCATACGTATAGGGCAAAAACGTATATTTGCAAATGAACGAATTAACACAAACTTCATAAAGCTGGAAAAAAGAAACATCAAACAGGAAATTAAAGATGTATACTGCTTTCTGTGCCTATTTCCAACATCGATAGTAAAATAAACCAAGTAAAGTATGTAAAACCATTTCTTTTTACCAGCTATTTAGACCATGTAAATAGACGTAACGTGTAATACATTATTTCAAGATGTTACCTCATTAATAACACTAATGGTGTTTTGTGAACTAACACATATCAATCATAAGCCACTTAAAGAAAATAAACACAACTATGCCTTTAGAATTTAAGAAATATTTTGTTGATTTTTCATAAAAAGATTCTTTCGTTCTACCCCACAAACATTTAGAACTGAGTGCATTTTACATTAACATGACTATTTTTTCATAAATTAATTCTTTATTTTCCACCAGCATGAGTTAGAAATTCAATGAATTTTAACACTACCGTGACTTTAGATTTTCAGGAGTTAATTCTTTGTTTTGCACCAGAGTGAGTGAGAAATTGAAGGAATTTTAACGCTACTGTAACTTTATTTTTCATAAATCAGTTCTTTGTTTCGCACCAGCGTTAGTGGGAAATTCAATTAATTCTTTATACTACTAGGATTCAAACTTTTTTTTTCTTTTTTTTACAATATTTCCTGTATGATGAGTCTGTAAAATATTCGTAAACAATCTAGACACAAGAAAGACCCTATAGTAACTATTTTTTTTTTACTATTGCATCAATACTAGAATTAATTGTGTACTTTGTATACTTCAGTATGGAAATACATTCAGCATGTGACAAACAGAATGGTGCTCTATACTTTTTTGTTGAAAATTCGTCAGTTTCTCCTTGGCATATGCTTGCACACATTCGTAGCAAAAGCATGTTATATTAAAGTCAATTTATTCAAAATCTTTTCAAAAGCATTTCGCGTTATTTTTAATGTTTCAAAACGTTTCGCGTGAATTTCTGGTATAAAACCCCGATAAAGGTTTTGCCATCATTGCGGATGGAAATCCCTTAACAAGAATACTGTACTTAATAGTTTATGTTCTAAACATTCTTTAATAATTCTAAGGATTCTAACTGAAACCTTGAAATATTCCATGTACCTTGGAACACTGGATATTATTTTAAATGTCAAAGGTAAAGTTCTCAGTAAAGAAAATATATTTTGATCTGTAAAAAATAAAGTTTTTGAAACACGACGCATTTGAAATGAGAACTAACGATTTATTTGTTCACATTAACTGCTGTAAAGTTTACTAGTAGAATGCTTAATTTCTGGCCCCCTGTTGTACAGCGGTATGTCTTCGGACTTACAACGCTAAAAACCGGTTTCGATACACGTGTTGAGCTTAACTTCAAACAAACAAGTTACTGTCAAAATAACTTTTTTTCCTCTCTGAAACATCTTCGTAATTTACATGTTTTATTACGTTGTACGGATAAAAAATACGGTTTCAGCGAAATTAATTTCGAAAAACATACTAATGAATAAAAATCATCAAAGTCATTTTACAATACAGCTTAGATTGATTGTTGCTAAACACAAAGCTACACTAAATGTTATCTGTTCTCTGTTCGGGTATCGAAACTCAAATTTAGCGTCGTAAGTCTGCAGATTTACCTCTGAGCCATAGCTTTAAAGCACAGAATCGATAGGTGTTAGAATGAATATTCATATATGATTATACGTAATCAGTTTTTCACTCCTGATTTCGGTGAAAATACTCAAGATTATTCCATTATGTGGTTTGAATTTATATAAGCATTTTGTTTGTTTGTTTTATTAACACACTATTTATATAATATATATATATATATAAATATTCCTAGTTTATTATAGCTGTTGCCCGAGAGTAAACGGTAGTTGAGGACGCATAATGTTAGAAATCGTGCAGCTATGTTTCTAAAAAAAAAAATATTTCCTTTTACAGTGACACAATGTTCGGTACTTTCTGAGCCAGCTTCACGTAGACAGATTCAAAATATCGATTTTCACAGTCTCTTCATAAACGATAAGCATTTATGGAAATTCCTCTGAGATCATTATATGACTTTATTGTAAATGTACGCAAATACTATTCATCGGACAAAATGTTGATTATTTCTGGTTCACATTAAAGTATTAGATTTATGTTTATTAATTAATAAATTAATCCTGATTAGTAAGTTTTACTCCGAGTTTGTTGCGCTGTAACTACGTGAATGAATATCGACCCGTCGTCTTCTTGTTTACAGAAATGTGTATTAATTTGTATAGACAAAGACGTTGAAAATAATAGGTAGATAAGATTTTATATTGCTGAAATGTTAAGTTCCATCATTTTAGCAGCTGTTTTAAAATGTATCTTGAAACAATATACAAATTGGTTTTATTTGAAGTAACTCAACTATCGTTTTTATCTTTCTTTAATTAATTGATAAACAAAGGTGTGAATAAATACCAAATCTTAGTTATTTCTCAAAATGAAAATTTACTGAATAGTACTGATGCAAATGTAATTAAAATCGGCATACATGTAAACACAACAAAAGCACATAAAACAAAACAATAGAAATTACTCAGATCAACATGCTGTGCACCTAAAATGGAACAAAAACCACTCACATTACACCTCAAATAAAACAAAAAGCACTCAAATGAACATGCACATGAAACACAACAAAAACAAATAAACTTAAAACACAACAAAACAAATATCTCATATAAATATACTGTATGCATAAAACACACAACAAAATCATTCTTATCAATATATCTCTCTATGTACCATATCCAAACAGGACATTGTTGACCATGGTCTTCCACACACTCTCTCTATATATACCATATTTAAAGAGGACATTGTTGACCATGGTCTTCCACAGGTCTCTTCTATGTACCACATCCAAACAGGACATTGTAGACCATGGTGTTCCACAGGGCTGTCTATTTATTATATCTAAACAGGACACTGGTGATCATGATCTTCCATAGGGAGAATATTCAACTTCCTCAAAAACGTAGGAAGAAAATAACATTTTAAGTTATTCGAGTCCATATATTGTACATACAATATAATATGATTTTTTTGGAGTGTAAACTGCGTTTGTTTTCTTCCATGATGGTCCTAAGCTAACAATTCGATTTTATCTATTCTTTACTTGAGCATTAAACTCGCATCTCCTCACTTTATGCAGTGTAAGCATAACATAACAATGTAATTTGAAATACTAGTGATAGTTATAAAACAGTAAAGTACGATTCATTCTGAGTCATCATATGTGATGATAGTTATGAAGAAGTAACATACGATCCATTCTGAGATATTATGTGTGGTTATAGTTAGGAAACAGTAATATATGATCCATTCTGAAATATTATGTTATGTTATGGCAGTTATCAAACAGCAACATACAATTCATTCTGAGATATTATGTGTGGTGATTAGTTATGAAGCAACAAATACGATTCTTAGTGAAATGATATAGATGGTGGTAGTTATAAAACGACTAAAACCTGTTTAATAAAAACAATGAAATCATCATAGGATACTACATCTAAGCCACATACAGTCTCTTTAATCTTCTTGTGCTTCCTTCCTCCATTACGTTTAGTTCCTCTATAAATTTCATAAGCCTTCTACTTCGGAAGGAATGGATACTGTTAATACATTACTAAAACACTTTACCTGTGTATTAACAAAATATATGCTGTTTCCCTTATAGTTCAAGTTTAACGTTCGTTAGCGAGTTTGTCCATCGTTTCATTTGTTGTTGCTCAGCGATTTTAAAGTATAAGAATACAATATCGTACTTTGTCTAATGACTAAGTAAACAGTCTGTGCGTCAAAGGTTTTCAATCAATAGGAAGTGTAGAAAAACAACAGTCTAATATCAACATCGTTAATAAACCAGTATGTATGATGTCACCAGTTCCAGGATAGGCATTATCACTGATACTTCTTGTACGTCTGTTAGCATATTCTATGTCCTATCATTGATGTTTTTCTATACTTCTGTTAGGTATGTTCTACATGTATGTGTTATTACTTTTACTTTTCTTTACTTCTATTTGGCATATTATATGTATTATCACTGATACTTCTTTGTACGTCTGTTAGTCATGTTCTTTGTACTATCACTGATATCTTCCTGTACAACTATTAGTTGTGTTATATGTGTTACCACTTCAGTTGATGATGTATATCATGGTAATATACCACTGTTTCTAAATTCGACCATATTTATTTGCTAATTATTCAATCCTATTTCCCTTATCCAAATGTAATGTAATCCAAGAGTAATGTTAAAAGTTTGAACACTTTTTTCACATTCTGGTACTCTTAACTCACATCTTAAAACACATAGAGTGGTAACCTTAATGCCAGTAGAAGAATAGCATGTAAACTATGTTATTTTGGAAATAATATATTTGAAATTCAATGAAACGTCTTCTCGAGTTTGTAAATTTATACTTTTGTTAGTTAAAATAGCTACAATTTTCACTTCACCATTTCCCACTATTTATCATAGATAATTTAATGATAAATACCTACACAATTACATTAATATCATCTTTTAAAGTAATTAATTATGAGAAAATGAGCCAATAGTTATGGAACTAGACATCGATCGTGGGGTAATTTAAGTTAACTTTGAACTCATGACATACTTAAATAAGGTAATTTTTCTTTAATGGAATTGTTTTCGATATTTCTAGCATATGTCTTTGTTAACTGGTACTTATTTAGCGATTAGCTTCCGCATGATACTTTACTTTTTTCGATGTTGTGTAAGTACTTCTGTAGTCTATTGAACCGGTAAATTATTGTTTGTTTCTTT
>NW_013666029.1:75504-94015 GCF_000517525.1 Limulus polyphemus
CTTTAGAGTACTACATTTAAAACAAAAAAAGTTCATATTATCCATCCAGCAACCAATATAACACTGCAATTTAGTTCTGTTTGACGTTTTCTTTGTACGAGGCTAGACAATGAACAATCTGTACTCATTTCACTGCCGGAAATAAAACCCGTAAACTTACCACTGACCCACCGTGAGGACGTGCTGTTTAGATGCATGGTAAGAAAGGTCACTCAATAAAGCGTTTTGAGGCTAGAAATGGTAACGTTTCACTGGTGTAATTTTTCTTTATCTACTGAGTTTTGTACTCTTTAAATGTTAAAAGTATTTGAAGTTCTTCAGCTTTCCTTCCCAAAACAAAGAATAATTTATAGACGCTAGAACTAATGTTTATAAGGCTTTAAAACTCACATCTAGGTACAAAACGTTTAATGCATGCAAAAAACAAGTTTGTTTGAAATCAAGCACAAAGCTACACAGTGGACTATCTGTGCTGTGCCCACCACGGGTATCGAAACCCGGTTTCTAGTGTTATAAGTCCGCAAACATACCGCTGTGCCACTAGTGGGGCGAAAGACAAGCAAAAATATTACAAAAAGTAATTCGTAGTTTTTGGAAACTTCTCCGATTTTTCAGTATTAATACCCAATACGCCTTTTGAATGTTACGAGGAACTGTCCAATTAATACTGGAACAGGAAAATAAGTGATTCTAAAATTGATACGTATCGTATTTTTTAACAGTAAATATTGACCGAAACAGACAAGCACTACACACAGACAAAAACAATAAAGTATTTATACATACCTTATTATTTTTTTCTGATGTGCAGGATTCTTGCGGTATATTGTCAAATCATGTTTCACGTTCGACAACAATGCTTGAGTCATAATTGAATTTCAAGAGTAAAAACGTTGGTGATGTTAGACATTAAATGACAACTCTGGTATGTCTCCTAAGGATCACTCTTCAATTCCAGTGATTTTTCTCGTCCTCCCGCCATTCAGAAAGCATTCCTTAGTCTGAAAACTGAAAGAGAACAGCGACATTCTAGACATTTTTCTGATATTAAACCTGAGGATATTCATCAGTGAGGAATGTATCTAGATACTCTCTGAATTAAATTTTGAAATACGAGTACAAGACAGAGAGAAGATAGTAAAAAGTGAATATTTTGTACTTGGAAAACTTAATAGATGGGAGCAAAAAAAAAACACATAAAACTACAAATAACACAGAATGATTTGGATTTTTTTGTTTATGGGTGAAAATTAATAAAAATAAAGGCTTATTAAAACTAAACGTGAACCGGTTTAATCTCAAAAATCAGTAAACATGGTAAAGGGTGAATGTTTGTTTTCATGAAATTTGTGATAGGAAAGAAGAAAAAATACGAAATTAGATAAATAAATATATGTTTACACCATGAATTGGTTAAATAACAAATAATAGAAATAGTAAATGGTAAGTAAAAATAGATATGATAAAGAGCGACGTTTTGTTTGTAAAACTGAAAAGGAGAAATTAAGAAAACAGCTGAAATTAATATGAAATTAATGAACTAAACCATAAATAGTTTAACTTCTAAAAATCTGAAATAGTACAGTATAAATAAAAATAAAGATTACAAAGAGTGACGTTTTGTGTTCGTACAATGATGTCCGAAATCTCTGGAACAATAAGTGATTTGCAGCTTTTCTTAATTTCAGATACGTGACTGATTATGGCGCTGTCATAGCATGAGAAGGTTAAGTTAATCCTACTGTTAATCCAAACGTGTTTCGAATAATAAAAACAGCATGTGGAACACATTCTGTAAAATTCGTTGAAGTATCTATGGTTCTAGATTTTTCGGACACCCTGTACAACGTGAATGGTGTAAATCCAAAAATTATAAATAGTAAATGAAAATAAGAATGGTTAAGAGTGAAATTTTGTGTTCGTAAAACTTAGGGGGGGGGGGTAAAGAAGAGTAAAATAAAAAAACTAAAGCGTGATTGGATGAAATACTCCCCCCCAAAAAAAATAAAACACTCCCTCAAATAGTAAATTTCCTACAAAAATATATCTTTTTATAAACAAAATAAATCTGTTTGTTCGCATTTAAGCACAAAGCTACACAATGGGCTATCTGTGCTCTGCCCATCATGGGTATCAAAACCCGATTTTGGCATTGTTTGTCCGCTGTGCCCCTGGGAGAGGTGAAACAAAATTAATTGGAAAAATAATATAAATATCAAAGTATCATACTAGTCATTTTGTTTTTCAAAATACCAAATCAGAAAGAAAAAGAAATTGCAATTGAAATGAAACAATGTAGCGTATGTTGAGAACTGTTTAACACATTGGACTACCAGTAAGTAATCTGAACTCTTTGCTGGAGTTGGTTTTAACTCCTTAATATTCGTAATCTAATCACGACGAGTTTTTTTTATCAGTTTTAACGTGATGATAACTAAAAAGAAATTTGATTGAATATAAAACCATCAAAACGTGAATTTTTTTATACAAACACAGCAAGAAACAAATAAATCCTGCGGCTTAAAGGTGACACTTTATGAAGTCTGACTTCCTACTAAACGAACTCAACGTGACGCAAACCGTCTGAATATTATCATAATTTTCTTTATCTGACAGTCCCGCTAGAGAGTGCTGTCACAGTCTGTCCATCTTTTAAAATGATAAAAAGTGGCTGTTCGTTTTTATACTTCATTGGTTTAAATGCAGTTACAAATAAGAAAACTTCTGCTGGCTGTTTTGTTGTCTGCAACAGCACTGCTAAACATTGTCTGTACACCTTTTTTCATTCTACGTCACCACCAATAATAATTTATTAATATGAGATTTTTAAAGAAGAACCTTTAACAATTGTCGAGATTAAAACAGAACATCGTTTAATGTTGGCACACGCGAATAAAAACGTATGTAAAAATGCTATAAAAACACTTTCAACACCACCTAATAACAAAATGATGTGAAGTTATTTAAGCCACACAACGATGGATTTGCATCTTATGGGTGAATGCGATTTTCCAAAAATGTTAAACACCATCTAGTAACAAAATGGTGTGAAGTTATTTAAGCCACACAACGATGGATTTGCATCTTATGGGTGAATGCGATTTTCCAAAAATGAGTTAATAAATTAAAAAAATATTGATATACTAACAACATAACACAAATAATATATATTTGTGAAAGATGAAAAAAAAAGAAATAAGATACCTTTAGATGAGTTTAAAGCTGTTGAATGTAATTGGCTTGTTAGTAAATGTACTCAATCATGCTGTCTGGTAATGCTTGATGAATGCAGGAGCATCATGCTTGTGGTATTTGTTCTAGTAGTAGTAGAAGAAGCTAATACACTTAAACTTATATGTGAGATTTTTGAAATTCTCGAAGTTACTGCTAAATAAGTTTCAATAAGAAAAACACCAACGCTGTTGTTCAATCTTTTAAGAATTACCTTTCTGTAAACTGATGTCAGAGATAATTTGTACCTACTTCAGCCCATCACTTTGAATCTTAACTAAACCTCAAAAATTAAATATAAAATCTAAATGTTTTTATGTAGCTACGGAAAAAAAAGATTCATTTATATAGCTACGTTAAAACAAGTTATATAATCGAGTAGCCCAAGAGTTGGCGGTGGGTGGTGTTGACTAGCCGCCTTCCCTGTAATCTAACATTGCTAAATTAGGGACGGCTGGCGCAGATAGCCCTCGTGTAGTTTTGCGCGAAATTCAAACCAAACCATCATTTTAATTTCATAAACTGAGACTTTAAATAGATAAGTATATATATATAAACCTATAAATCTATTTATATTTATAAATATATATAAATACTTTATATAGATAAGTAGCAATGATTAAATCCTATAAGAAGATAGTTGTTCATTCCCAGTTCTTAACTTCTAGAGAAAAAAAAACAAAAACATATCGCATCCCAATTGACGTGGGGGCGGGAATATTCGATTTTGGAAGATGACAATTCAAACGTTACTGATGCTACTACTTGGTGTATGGCTGCAGGATACTAATGTGACTGACTACGTTAGTTAAATATCAATTCACAATTCAACCGAGACAGGCTGAAAAATAACTATAATCTTTAGCCTATTGATTAAAAATGAAAATCCTAAACAGTTCCCAGAACTTGTGTCGCATAGGAATTAAGCACTGTTCATTAGTTTATTATTAAATAAAACTTACATAACAATGAGATACACTGAGTTATGCAAATGAAATGAAAAGCAGACATCTTAACGTCTTCGATCTGTAGATAGAGCTACGTGTTTGTTTGTTGTTGTTTTTTTCACTATTATGCAAATCAGCTATTGTAAGTACTATAATATCAAAGTTCCCCACCTTACAAAATAACATTTGTAAGTTTCAATGTTTTAGTGAACTTGTTATTTTTACTAAATGAAAATATAAATCATTAAAAATGTAACAAGTTTAGGGTGTTAGTATTTTTTGTGCATATTTCGAACCGGAAATACGTATAACTTTGACCAAATTAACGACAAAATGCAACTCAAATTCAATATCGATGATAGAAATAAGAAAAAAAATTAATGGATAAAGAATAATAATATTTAAGTAACTGTAATTTTTAAGTGTTAATAAACACGTAACTTCATTTAATTATTTCTCATTTTGTATAAAGGAACGTGTTGTCATAAGCTTATCAACAAATTATTAACAGTTATGTTTGTTCAATAAGCTTACTATCTAGACTGGATATATGGCAGCCATTTAACATGCTCTTATATGCAGTACAATAAACTTTATACCATGATGTAGATAGGCCTAATTTGACGAAGCAAGGAGTCTCATTAGGCCTAGAAACTATTATAAATTACATACACGCTTAGCCTTGTAGACGCCTTTGTAACGAATTTATCATTATGTATTTATTTTTAATATGAACGTTGTTTGGATTAAATTTGTATTTAGGAATATTCGTGACTTGTAATATCAGATATGTGATGCATATAACGAATTTTTTATATATTTATTTTAATGTTAACGTTTGTTTCGAATAAGTTTACATTTGAGTGCGTATCTATCTTACCGTTTTAGTTACGTATGGCAAAACTCCCGCCAATTCTCCAAGATTGTAGAATATTTGTGAACACAAGAATCAACAATATATCCGCTTCAGTAACCGGTATTATCAGAAGTTTTTAGAAAATGTGTCTCGCCTATAAAAACAACAACAGAGAATAGAGAAGAGATAAGTCTACTATGAAACTGTGATAGCCGTGTAAGGTATAAACTGTGATTTTGTTAACCCTTATCAACCGGAAAATATACGACATTTGACCAGGAACAGCTATAAATTTCGAAGGCAGTGAATTCTCATCAAACGTTAGTATCTTTCCAAAAATATTACTGGTTTCTCATCAGACATTAGTGGTTTCATGAAAATATTATCTTACTTCAACGGTCCAACAATTAAGTGCCTGACAAAGCTAGCTAGCTTCCTGCCAATTATATGTACATCGACTTCAAGCTAACTCGCTGGATATCAAGGAGACTCTGAACTAAGAAGACGATTTTAGGTTATTTGTAAGTTAGTGAAATTTCTGTTTATGAAACTTGGTTTGTAATAATTAATCATAATAGTTGCTATTCTAAATTATAACGTTGTATATATATATATATATATATTAAAACGTATTTATTTCAAAATAAAAACGGTGTGAACCAATCTTATTGACAAATAGCGTGAATTAAATAAGATATCGGCATATTTCTAAACACTAAATCCAAAGTACAGTTCAACTATTAAAAGTTAACTTATTGTTTGTTGGTTTGTTTTTAATTATGCACAAAGCTACACATGGGCTGTCTGTGCTCTGCCCACCATGGGTATCGAAACCCGGTTTCTAGCGTTGTAAGTCCGCAGAATTAACTTATTTAACGCGACTTTGGATTATTTCAAATTCTCTATACGTAACACCTTTTATTAAAATTTCCTATTTTAACTCAATAAAAGAACGTAATGAACAACTTTTGTTAATGTACCAAATTTTTCTAGCCTAGTAAGTTGCTTACTACATTTGAAAACAATTTTTCTTCCTGAAGCTTCTATTTGGTAAATAATTTGGTAGACGACAAACTATAGACGGTAAGCTACTGTTGAAAAAAATAAAACATGGATAGCAAAATCGTTAACTAGTGGCTGTTAAGTAGGTTTGGCTGTTTTTTAAGTTAGACTGAACTTTATGAAGATACGTGTCCTGGTTGCACAACCATTCAAATGGTGGTATGAAACATGCCAGAGGATGTTTTGAAATACGTGTAATTATTGATTAAAATCGCACATTTCCTGTTGTAGCTATTCTCTTTATGATCAAGTTTATTTATCAGTACAATAATAACTTGACAGTTAATAAATTGGAAATCATTTCTGTTTAAACCCATTTACATTTAATGTTTTGTAATCAGTTATAAGTTTAAAGACGTTGAATGTTAAAGAGACGGATTGGCCACTACTGTGTGTAATGTAGACAGTTTAGCAGCATTAGACAGTACAGTCAATAGATTAGTAGTATATTAGCACATAAATTCTTATTAAATTTAAAAATGGCAAACAACACGAATGTCAATGATGATTATGATCATACAATAGAGCTATTGTCCAATATTCTGCTCTAAAGACATAAACTTACAAACGTGGACAAATATATTGTTGTATGTCAAACATTAACATCCTTGCAGAAGATATTCCAAAAATATCGAACAAGGCAAAACTTATGATATAATAAAATTCTCGACAAGAAAAGGTGTTGCAGCGCATTCATACAGTTCGCAGAAATTGAAATTAAGACAAAAACATTATTTGGTGAAGACACTGTATTTCGTCTACTTTATAACAGGGTAAAACCAAAGACAATTTACTCAAGTACCATATTTGTGATGTGGTCAATTCGGCATTTAAAACGTCTAGCGAGTTCTAAGAAAACTATCCCCGAAACGGAAATGTATAGACATAGAAGCTTATTATAGTTTGTCTGGCATTTATAATTAAAACTATTTATTAATTATTGTCATTGTAGAATTTTAGTAATTCTTATGCTAAATGTTTTTGCATAATGAAGAAATAAGTAAAGAAAATAACATAAAAATTATTTACGTGGTTAAAATGAAAATCGGAAAACGTATGGAAGAATGCTATTGCCATCAGGGCTAGTCGGTAAATTAACCGTTTCCGCTAGTTGGTAATTCATTAATTTTGCTGGTGGATTAGAGGCCGCAGTGTCAATATAGAATGTGCAATATATTTGCATGAAGCATACGAAAGGCAGATTGTGATGCTTTGGCAAGATGTATGTATTACTTTGTAGATCTAAAAACACCAAAGTGTTCTACACTTGGAGCCTCAGTGCGCCGTTTAACTGTGTCTGAGCTACTCATCACTATGTTGAATAGAATGTACCACTGTTAATAATGTGAGGTTATACAATTAATAGACACAGGTCTTACAAAGGAACTAATAGCTCAGCCTGAATAATAGTTACAGCAACAAACATAAATAGTAGTGTATTTGTCTAAGCTGGTAATGATATGACATAATAAAGAAAGAACTAATGGAAAAAATAACATTTGTTGTTTATTACACTGCTGTACAAGAACAAGTGTAAAAAGGAGAAAAACACCCACGCTGTAGTTTTTGTTGTTTATTACACTGCTGTATAGGGACAAGTATAAAAAGGGAAAAACACTCACTCTGCAGTTCTTTTTGTTCATTACACTGCTGTACATAGACAAGTGTAAAAACTTCAAATCATTGCTCATCATTTAAGAAGGTTTTAATGAAGATTTAATGTCAGTTCACACTATTCTTGATTTTACTACGTAAGAAAATTCCGAGTTGGAGAGGCTTATATTTCATACTATATCATGAAGCTGTAAGGACGTCATCCATTGGCTACTGTCCCATGAACATTTGTTCACCAACAGTCTAGCCCTTGGAGTCCAGGAGACAACAAATTGTCTTGGTCAACAAGAACGTATTACAACATTTGATATTGAACATTATGTAAAAACTGAAGAAATTCAATAGACAAGAATTTGCAAATACTGTAAAATGATGGAGTAGTTTCTATGTAATACTAAAATCTTGGTTAGAGGACTTTTAGGTTGAATCAGATGTGGGTAGAAGCAGTAAACCTTCAGTAATCTTAAGGGAAAGGGGAAGTCATACAATAGAGGAGGTATTGTACACAAGCTGATTACAGAAATTCTGTTTCGCTTACAATGGCAGCGGCTACTCGAAGGGTGCTTGGGAAACCAGACAGAAATATACAAGAGCAGAACATACAAGAAAGCTGTAGAAAGCATAGCTAGTGATAAAGATAATACCGAGGAATTAGTAAGAGACGTGACCCCTTTACTACAGCTGTTTTCCGAGCTCGATTACTTTCTTTCGTTTGCATTAATATTATCACATTATGCAAATGGGGCTCTAATTCATCAGGAGTGAACTTATGGGAGACTGGAAGCTTCACTTTGCTGAAAATGTAGCTCTATCTTTGTACTCCATGGACAGAAACAGCTATAAAGTTGATTTATAAGCAAAGAAACAAAGATGGTCAGCTTCTGAGATCCATCACCACATCTCAAGATCAAGACCTTTGATAACCTAGAAGCAACGATTAAGTCAAAAATCTCTGATGAGAAAGGAATGACAACTAAAGCATGTAGAATTTAATTGAGAGCAACTCACATCAGCAAAAGCAAGTGATGTGAGCTTGAAGAAAGTTTGATAAGACAGGTATGACAACTAAAGCATGTATAATTTAATTGAGAGGCAACTCACATCAGCAAAAGCAAGTGATGTGAGCTTGAAGAAAGTTTGATAAGACAGGTATGACAACTAAAGCATGTAGAATTTATTTGATGGGTTACTCACATCAGCAAAAGTAAGTGATGTGAGATTGGAGAAAGTTTGATAAGATAGGAATGACAACTAAAGCATGTAGAATTTATTTGATGGGTTACTCACATCAGTAAAATTAAGTGATGTGAGATTGAAGAAAGTTTGATAATATAGGAATGACAACTAAAGCATGTAGAATTTAATTGAGAGACAACTCACATCAGCAAAAGCAAGAGATGTGAGCTTGAGGAAAGTTTTGCTTATGAACTTTCACCCGTTTCTTTGGTACTCACGTACCTTGATGTTGTTCTCGGAAAGACAGAAAAAATTCAACTCCTTACTCTACTGTAAAATATAACTGATGTTACATGGTAACAGTGATACAAATACAAGCAGTAAAAATGGTCCTCGTTAACCATTTGGATAGTTGGCTTCTGTTAATTTCAAACTGAAGGCTGCTCCTTTTGATCATTCTGGTCGTTCTAGAGTCGACCTGTAATTTGATCAGTACCAAAACAAGTCTGTAAAGGCTACACAGAGAAGCAGGGGAAATCGTGAGATGGGTTCTGAAGTGAAAATGCAAAGTGGGAGAGTAAATATTCCTAAACAGTGGACAAAATATATTCCAATTCCAAAGAATAGATTCAAATTCAATATATCTCTTTCAAAATCCATTGTCACAATAATAAAGAACGAGCTTCAGAATGGACAAATCACATACAATACAGGAGAATTCATTGAAGAAAGGAATGTTGTGAAAGTCATAAAAGTAATTGGGAAGACATACTGGATCTGTACTCTGACCAAAAAAGCTGCAGGTTCAATTCAAACATACATCTCATAATGCCAGAGAGTCGTAATTCATTCTCCAAGTACTGATGTAGTTATTTTCTTTATACACTTTGCAACAGGCCAATAAGAAAGCTCAGAGCTTAGTCGTCATACCAGTGTTAAGGGTCGTCTCTACTACATTCCACTGCATATATTAGAAAAATCTCAAAGAAAATAAAAGGCATACGAAAATGAAATGAAGTCTGAGTATCATTTTAAGACTGTGGCTCAAACGCACGAGGTTGTGAGTATCGTGGACATCCTTCCCTCATAGACTGTAAAGGCTAACTCCGTGGTCTTCTTTATCGAAACTGTAGACATCAACTTCGTGGTTTTCCTTGCCAAAGAGACTGTAAATATCAGCTTCTTGCTATAGTAGCTACAAATTTCAACACCATAGTCTTTACGGTCGAGACTGCAAATGCTAACTCGGTGCTCTTTCTTGCCATAAAGTCTGTAACCGTCAACTTCGTGGCTTTCCTTGCCATAGAGACTGTAAATGCTAACTCCGTGGCCTTTCTTGCCAAAGAGACTGTAAATATCAGCTTCTTGCTATAGTGGACGTCAACTTCGTGGCTTTCCTTGCCATAGAGACTGTAAATGCTAACTCCGTGGCCTTTCTTGCCAAAGAGACTGTAAATATCAACTCCGTGAACTTTCTTGCCATAGATACTGTAAATGTCAACTCCATGGTTTTCCTTGCCATAGAGACTGTAAATAACAACTCCCGTGGCCTTTCTTGTACAAAAGTTTGTATATGCATGAGTGGTGAAGATTGTGAAACTAACACACATCATAGGTAGATACGGATGATGATGAAGAATAGTCGATATAGATATTCACATTAATTCAATTCAAATGAAGAAATATGGCTGATACATGTAATATCATTGGCCAGGATGATCCTATTTTGAATAACATCTTCCCCAAAATCAAACCTACTGTTTACTTTAGAAATAAACCAATTTGTAGTGAAATCAGAAATTTAAAGTTTGTACAAAAGCTTCTGATACAGATTTTGTTTTCCATGAACAGCATTATTAACCTAAGTATTACTGTGTACACCTAAAACAGTTGATTTACAAGCTTAGTATAGCAAAGCATTGGTTGTACCAGTTCTACTACTAGGTGATTTGAGCTGAGTAGTTGATTTGATATTTCAATGGCTCTTTGTGTTACTAATTGATATAAGTAAACAATATAGATTAAATCTAAATAGCAACTTTTAAATTAACAGATCGAATTTTGAATCAGAAAATAACTAAATATGCATAAATCAATATGCGAGAAAACTAAAATATGTAACGATTACAATGCAATGATTCATCAGTAAAGCACCCTTCATTTTTACGATGTAATCCAAAAATATTTCAAGAGGATTGGCAAACTTAGGAGATTTAAGTTAATCCTAAATCCATATTATAAACTAAAAAATGCACACCTGTTATATTTTTTAACACTACATTCTTTATTAAGACAGAATAAATAACGTAGTGTTAAAAATATAATAGGTTTTATGACAAGTATTTTAACAAAAGTTTTTCCTTATAGTTGATACTAACTTCCAATCAGTTTTGTTTTTTGTTGTTTTTTTTTTTGTCGTTAAGCTCAAAGTTACATAATGAACTCCCCCTAGTGGCACAGCGGTATGTCTGCAGACCCACAACGCTAGAAACCGGTTTTCGATACCCGTGGAGGGCAGAGCACAGATAACCCATTGTGTAGCTTTGTGCTGAACTTCAAACAACAGCAACATAATGGACATAATGTGCCCATCACAGATATCGAAACCCGAATTTTAGCGTTGCAAGCCTGCTCTTACTAATAAAGATTAGAAGTTACGGGTTAAGCAATAAAAAAGTGATAACATAAATATATATATATATATATATATATTAACATATTATATATATATATATATTAACATATTATATATATATATATATATTAACATATTATATATATATATATTGACATATTATATGTATATATATATACATGCATTCTCAAAATCATTGAATTAACAAATGTCCAGTAAATCATTGAAAACCATTCCTTGCAAATCTACGTTTAAACAGCATATTAGCCCAACACCTGCAACATGCAAAATATAATTAAACAGTTTGTAAAAACATGTAACTGGTGAAACATTCATATTAAAGACAATCTAACTGGCAATCGTCAAGGCAACACTAGGAGAGGAGCAATGGCAGAGCATGAGCAACGAAATGGACCAGAGGATTGGACCAATGTAGAAATTCTCCCTACTTCTTGGAATTTTGTAGACAAGATACATTACAAACTTTTACTTACTAAAGATGGAAAAGCAGAATTAAAACGAAACAGATTTTGATATTTCTGAATCATATTTTTGAACTTTAAACTGATTTATATTAATGTATATTGATATTATTATTGAATGTTTCATTAGTATTCCTTCAGCCTTTACCGTATTTACTTTTTTGTGCATGATCTGTAGATTATAAACCTTGAAGGAACAAAATACTATTAAAATATTTTCGTTGCGTGCATGGTAAATCAAGTATCCACGTGCCACGCTTATCCTAATTTTTAACGTATGTAAACCTAGCTCTATACATTGTGTCTCTGATGGAGCAGACAGGGCGTGGCGTACTGCTGGACTATGGAGCTGTTGTTCTTAGGTTTCGCACTATGTTGTCGTCTCCCTAAAAATTGTACTGTGCACGTTGGGGCCGTGGTAAGAGTGAAGGTGTAATCGTACTATTCGGTCTGACAAAAGTGGGCAGTGGATCGTGTTGACTAGCTGCCTTACCTCTAGTCTATCACTTCAAAATTAGAGACCGTTAGCTCAGCTAGCCCTTGAGTAGGTTTGCGCGAAATTCAAGAAACAAAAAACCCGGAAAAAGCTGCTACGGGAAACATGAATAAGACTTCTGGAGTAATGTAATTTTTTCTGTGTCTCTTAAAAAATGCACTTCAAACCCCATTCAGCACTACAACAGTTGAATAATGCAAAAAACTGCCTTCTTCTGTGTATTGATCTAGTTATCTCGGGCTCTTTGATCTTATTAAGTACGGTAGTACTTAACAGTAGGGAGCGACAAGATTTCCAAATAATTCACGAGCCGAAACCACCTTATTGAATTCCTAAGCGAAAACCGACCATTCAAAGTATTGGTTACGATATATCACGTGCACATATACTAATAATACGCTAAAACTTCCGGTATAACAATAAAAAAATATGTGAAACAGCAATTTTTTCGTCTACTACCTACCTACCTGATCACATCAGTGGGGCTAGATCCTAGACGGTTCGGACTATCGCTACAAGATTTCTCCAGCCTACTTGACTGGTTTGTGGGTATCTGCTTTTGAGATTCCGATAAATATATACAATTTTTTTTATAAATAGTAAAAATAGCCTGCACGTACTTAAATATCTTTTAAACCTAATCCAACCCAACAGACGGCGCTACATATCGATAGATAGACACGCGACACTTTCTAAAGGTACAGTATATACTTCATACAGGTATAACACAAAAAGTCAACAAACAATAATATTAAACAATTATGAATGTTAAAATGAAGTAGGGATCCTGGTACTAAAAGCAATGAAACAATAATTAAAACAACAATCACAAATTTATAAAATTTGTGATTGTGGTTCTAATTCTTGTAAAAGTTATAGCTATATTGAAAGTTTATAGATGTTGTGTCCATTCCATGGACATATAAAAACTGAACAAATAAATAGGAAAAAATATATAATTTTATAGCAAGTAGGAAAGTAGGTTATAAGAAGTATCCGAAACAAAATAAATGCTACAATAAAAAGTATACAAACAAGTAAAATGATACTAGTTGGATAGATTTTAAAACGATTTTCGATCCCTACTTTGGTTGGAATTGTGATCTGTATAGCTAAATGAAGCAATCTCGGATACTTCTTACATCAATTCTACGAATAACAAATGATTCTTAGTTTCCATTACAATCTAATTTTTTTCCCTATCTATTAATATTACTTTGACTAATTATTATTTCTAGAGCTCAATCATTTTCTAATATAATCGATATTTATGTTGTAACTCTTCGTTTGTGATAAAGCTGGGAGTCTCACATCGTTTTTGATGGAAGGAACAAAGAAAGTTTAAGACCCTCAGCTTACCTTCTCCGCGATGTTAAACACCTAAGTTGGCGAAGCAGTGAGTTAAACGTGATGTTACTCATCCATTCCTTACTCTGGTTTTAATCAGTGAGTCTTGATACTAACAGCCTTGATTAGGTTAGAATAAACCGATCTTTACTCTACAGATAATGAGAGAAAATAACTTTTTATTTTAGCCCGAAATAAAAAGTATTTATTGTTATCTGTTATCTAACTTGATTGTGAAAATGTCTAAATTCCTCCAGTGTGCGATACAAATTCTGAATATATATATATATATTAGTTAGGTTAGATTAATGTGTAACCTTGTTTCCTATAGTTGTATTCGTAGTGAGCTTTATATACTCATAAAGGCTAAAATAAAACATTAATTTTCCAATTACTCGTTACATGTGTTTCTGTGTGAAAAGTCCCCCAGTGACACATCGGTGTGTCTGCGGACTTACAACGCTAGAAACCTGGTTTCGATACCCTTGGTGGGCTGAGCACAGATAACCCATTGTGTAGCTTTGTGCTTAACTTCAAACAACAACAACAAACTGTGTGAAAAAAGACATTTTTTTTATAAATACAGTTGCAAGAACAAATCACAGATCCATTGTCCACTATCTTGTGAATAACCAATCATTAGCGAACTAGAAGCTCAGGTTAACTCTTACAACTTAGCTCATACTTCTGTATCTGTTGTTAATCGTAGTTATGATTTGATGTTATAACTACCGTGAGCGACATTACTACAGTAATGTAACATAAAGGAGTGATCTGAAACTGCCTTTAAGTAACACACCAGTAATTATTTATAGAAAATAGTAGAAACGCCGATCAATTTGTCACGCCCTTCATAACGATGGTGACATATCAGGCTATATTTGTCGATTTTATTGCCGTTGTAGGTCATAGATCATTCAGTGATGTCGGTTTGTTTGTCTCTCTGTTTTGTTTTGTTTTTCTGTTAAGTCCAAAAGTACAAAATGAGCTATCCAAACCCCAAACTTAGATC
The DNA here is from genome assembly GCF_000517525.1 of Limulus polyphemus. Taxonomy (NCBI): domain Eukaryota; kingdom Metazoa; phylum Arthropoda; class Merostomata; order Xiphosura; family Limulidae; genus Limulus; species Limulus polyphemus. The sequence continues at coordinate 90,363 of NW_013666029.1, forward strand.
TCCCCCCCCCCCAAGCTTACCTCTGTGTTACCGGTTGGACTTTTTTGTGAATAATACAGTTGCTTTATGCCTCTATACAATAGTGTTGAAGTTCAAACGTGTTTTTAAAAAGTACGGTCGCATAGTTGTTGTTTTTAATTTTTATTATTTACGTTTGTAAAGATTTACGTATAATTCTGAAAGAAATCGGTTCAGAATCGATCAAAATACAAAATATTTTAGACTTACTGGCCAAGCAAGTGCGCCACCTATCAGTACAAATAAAGACTACTATAGAAGATGATATATGTTTTTTTTTCCCTCTGGATTAAATTTAGATTTTGCGCTTAATTATTGTGTTCAGGATTTTTTTTTTCTTCGTGATTTTAACTTATATTCCGTGTTCGTCGCCGTTCTTGTGAACACTTCCTATGGACGTGTATCGGAAGTCCAATTAATAAAGAATTAGCGGTGATGAAAAACCCAAAGGCTACCGCTCATCCACGATTATCACTTCATTTATCAGCGATTTATAACAGCCGCTTCATGATCATCAACCCGGAAAAATAACTACGTGTGATTCTAACGCTAAGATGCATCATTAAATATCTGCAAGAAAAATATTATCCATGTATTGATTCCTAATTTCTACCTAAACGATTATTTGATACCAAAATAATTAAGTATAACATTTTTAATCTGATTCAGATAACCCGCTATTTATTCAATTAAATCAAACTAGTTAATGAATAAGTTACATAAGTTTCAAAGGAAAATCTGCAAAAGATGTGTTGTTATTTATGAACTTTATAGTTGTCTGCATATGTCTTTTACTCCATGTTTGAGTTGCTAATTAAATCCGCAGTTTCATGACGAAGAACCCACTTTTCAGAAAATAAAGATTGGAGACGGCTTAAACTGATAGCGAAAGGAACTTCATTACAAATGTACAACGTTTCGACAGTCATATGTCATCATCTGTTACCTATCCAAGCTGTCTCCAAACTTTATATAAATCCACAGTTGGTTAAAAAGATAATAGTTAAAGTACGTTACCAGTAAGTGTTCTTAACTTAAAATGCAACACTTACTCTTTTATTTGAACATTGTATCATTACTTATTTTGTCAAGTTAAGCAAATATTTCAAAAGTTTTACTGTTTGTTTTATCAGATAAAGTGTATATTTCAAAATACATGAAGCGTTATTATAATGTATGTTTATTATTTTTTTATTACGACCTCAATCTTAACAAGTCTTGGGTCGACCGGTATTTTTGTAAACCAAGAATTCTTACACATGTGGGCAACTATATAGGACGAGCCTGTTCGGCGACGGGGATTTTAATTTACGATCCTCAGATTGCGAGTCGAGCGCCCTAATCACCAGGCCATGCCAGAACCTAAAGTTTGTTTGTTTTATAGTAAAAACACACTGGGCCATCTTCTGTATCTATCGCGGCGAATCGAACTCCGGATTGTAGTGTTGTAAGTGCGGGGGGACGTCCGTTGAATGACAGTAATAATTTGTGATTTTCAAGTAGCTCGTGGTTCGTCGCAAAAATAAACAATACAAATATATATATTTTACTGACAGGTGAAGGAAAATTAAATAATATTATGGTTATACAAGTGATTCATTTTGTCATTTGTGTTGTACTTTTATTGCTGCTCTGTATGGATAAAAATGTCTATCAAATAGATTCTTGATTTGTTTGTTTGTTTTTTTTAATTTCGCGCAAAGCTACACGAGGCCTATCTGCGGTAGCCGTCCTTAATTTAGCAGTGTAAGACTAGAGGAAAGGCAGCTAATCATCACCACCCACCGCCAACTCTTGGGCTACTCTTTTACCAACGAATAGTGGGATTGACCGTCACATTATAACGCCCCCACGGCTGAAAGGGCGAGTGTGTTTGGTATGACAGATTGCCATGCCGGACCCTTCTTGATTTGAAAAAAAAGGGGAAAAGACATTTTCCGATAAAACTTTCGAAATTAAAATTTCTCTTATCTCACCAAATTTACAATTGGAGTTTAATATAGTAATGTTCTTTGTGGCATTTAGAAATTCTTTCAGAAAGGTATTTTATAACAAAGTTATGATATTTTAAATAAAACGGCTTTCTTAGTCAAGTGAACTGACTTAGTGAATTTGATCCTTCCTGAATTAGCAGAAAGAAAAATCAGATGAATTAAGTTTGTGATGTTTTTTAATGATCTGAAGTGGCAAAATTTTGCACTAAAAAGACACGCTAAACAATGCAAGTTAGGCGGGACAAACATTTAGAAAAAGGTGGATTTTGTAAAGCTATTTAGCTCTAGCTGCTTGGCAACGAACGCTAGATGGAGGACATTAAATGGTAAAATATATGTGAATCTATCAGAGTTTAGTATAACTTTATGAACCCACGCAGTGAGAGTTTCTGATATTGCTAAAGTCAGAAGGAGTGTAACGTGCTTTAGCCCGTTTATAAATTAAACATAATGGCATGTAAACATGCATTAGAATGATTATTTCGTCTGTTTAGTGCTTTCGCTGTTAACGATGTTTTCGGCCATGATCCCATTAATATCTCATGAAGTTCGACAAGCTAATAATGCAAAATAATTCTAATGATAAAATTGCATAATAAGAAGAAATGAAAAAATATATAAATCAGTACATTACAATGCTAATGAAAGTAACATTAAAGAAATAATAAAGTATAACTTACAGAGCTCATAAAAACTAGTTGTTTGCTTCATGCACTATCACCAATTTCCTGTCCTATGAAACACTATACTTCTTATGTTTTGTATCATTTATTTCCATTCGAAAACTTTCAACGTGGAGCAACAACACCACAAATAAACTAAGTTTGGGATGTGTGTGTGTGACATCTGAACAGGGTATAAATGATTACAAATAGATTAGAACTAAACTAAGACATGTTTAGTTATACAGCTATTATCTTGATCTCTTATATTTGTAATCCTGTAGAAAAGGGTGCTGACGATGAAAGGAGAACATTGCGAAACATTCATTAAACATGTTTCCCATTATTTCTGTGGTGCTATTGTTGTCGAACTAAATTAAGAATCCCGCATCGTGAGCCGATTACTGTTAATTTTTTACACAAATTTTAGCAATCTGTTTCAAACCACAACTCTATATAATTAATTCTCCTTGTAGATGTCCAGCTAGCATCTCCCACAGTTATGCAGTTAATGGGTTATCCTTATCTATATCCCATAGCCTCTTATCAAGGGGTTTCATGGGGGCTAAAAAGCCCCTGCAAGGCCATCCGGACATGATTAGGCGTAATAGCATGTTTTAAGGGTCGCTAAAAATGAATCTGAGGGTATCACTATTGAAACTGTGTTCATACTCCTATAAAAAGCTAGTGGGATCAATCCTGGCGCATATGCTGAAGTACCACAAGCAGGCGTACTAATATTTGTTGTTGTTTATGGAAGTAATTGGGTATAATTGAGGGCTTAATCTGTACATTCGTACATTGGGTCTCTCGGTGAACCATGAGGGTGCTTTGAGCCCTCCCCCCTATTGGAACGCGGGTATTTTATGTTAGTTTCATTAGCTCTTAAAATTAAATTTGCAAATCTAGTTAAAACCTGATCAACATTTGTTATGCTATTCAATCAATAGATTGTTTGTTTGTTTGTTTCGAATTTCGC
>NW_013666029.1:95015-102971 GCF_000517525.1 Limulus polyphemus
CTTAACCACCTGGCCATGCCGGGCCTCAATCAATAGAACGGCAAGCAGATGCGATAGAATGTAAGTTGATATTTTAAACATTGTTAAAGCATTTAATATTTAAGAACATAAACGCACGTAGCTCATGGTAAATAAGATACATTTTCTTTCTTCTTGCGAACCAGTTAGTTACTTTAAGAATGGAAACATCATAACTGTAATTTTATGAGATGATTTTAATGCAACGAAAATAAATGAAAACGACACAAATTATAAATACCATAATAATTAGGAACCACAGAAAAATTTCATATCTGGGATATATGCATTCACGTTGAAACTGGTGACGCAAAAATGTGACGCATGCTATATTATCACAAGATTACTGCAGGACATATTTCTTGTATAATATCCAACTAAAATTTTCGATGTATTGACTTCAACTTTTTTACGGTAATCGAGTTAGGTCATTTTTCTTTAATTAAACAAGTAGTACATTTTTGTTTTAATTAAAATACACAATTATGCTCTGCTGTTAATTCCTTGGCATTTAAAATGTGCCATATTAAAATATAGTGTTATCAAGTTTCGACCATGTATGTTATTGAAAACTTTTAGAATCGTTCTTAACTTTTTAAAATACAACAAAATACAGTACAGAACATAGAACACAAAATTATTGTTCCAAATTGAAATTTAGATAGTAAAGAAGTCTGGCCACTTTTTTTTTCATGCATAAAAGTAGACATAACAGTTAATGAAATAATAAAAAAGTATGCTTCAATAAATTAAACAACGCTTATATAAGCTTCACTCAAATACGTCTTGTTCTATACGGAGAAAATATCTCCAAGTGATTCAACAGCTGTTTCTTGAGCTTCACTGAACTTCAGCTTGTTTTATATATATAAGATGAAATCTCTAAGTAATTCAAACAGCTGTTTCTTGAGCGTCACTCAACTTCGACTTCTTTTATATACAACATAGTTAAACGATGCATAGTCAAAGCACACAATATTTCAATGAGTGAGTCTTCAATATTTTCCTTGAAAAAAGATCTCACACATAAGAACGTATAGGGAAGCGACAGGTTCTGAAACCACATCGAAAGCTAACGTAAAACAACGCTCTTATCAGCATAGTGAAAGCTGTGGTTATATATTCCAAGTTGTATATTCCTTGGCACAATTAACAAAATGATAAGCATGAATTTGAAGTTGACATGCCTAAAGTTAACCAACTTCCAGGCACACCTCGAAGTCGATGACAGATAAAAATGGAAGTAAAGCAAATCCTTAAACAAATGTGGATGTGAGGATGGGTGGATATGTAATTGTTATCCAAACTTTCAGCTGCCAAATATTATCTAATTTTGCATAAAACAAACAGCCTGATCACACTCTGTTTTTTCGATGCTAATGTCGCTATGGTAACAGACAAAACTCAGTTGAAGCGCAATTTCCTTCTTGTTTTAGTTTAACATAGTAGAAACTGGAATGCATTTTTGTGAGATTTTAATTGAATATATCAACAATTTTGCTGCCAAGCTAATTAAAACTGCCACTAGCTGTAACCCCGATGTATGATTGGATCGTTCATCACCCCCTCTTGTGGCTGTTCTTGGCAGGAATGTTTGGAAAAATATTAAACTGAAAGAGCTAAGATTTGTTGAGTACACATTTCGCTGGTAAAAAAATGCCACAAGAAAAAAAGCAAAATAATTTATTACGATATTAATTTTTGGACAGCTAAGGATGTTCTGAAAAGCACAAAATTAAGCGATTAAGTAAAGTTTAATGACATAAAAGAGAATCTTGTTATAAAACCCAAATATTTATGACTTTTCTTAAGAATACATTCAGGAGTTTAATGTTTTGTGTTTGTTTAGTCTTTCTGTACACTTGCAATGTCATAAGTTGTTTGGCTAATTCGATAATTTTTAAATTGAGTCCGCTGCTGAAAGACAGGTTTCCGCATGGCTTACAAATTTTAAGAAAACTTTCTCGTAACTTTTGTATGACTTAAGTGCCACATACACACCAGGCTCCATTAGGCACATCACCTGAGAATTACCACATTGCCAAGTTAATGTAGCTTAGTTAATGATGCTTGAATACAGTCAAAAAAGAAAATTAGGGTCCTTTCCACGGACGTATAGATATCGATGTAATCTTGTACGGATAGGCGACTCATCTTGTGTACGGAAGTCAAAGTGTGCAACATTTAAAACATGTTCTTCAGAAAAAATAACTACCTTACTTTCTGATAACTAGCATATTTAAGGGGTCTTAACCAGCCTGAAGTAATGGAAAAACCTTCTCGGTCTGTTTGAGTATACTGTAACAGCCGTTAAAAGTAAGTTTCCATTATCTTAATTATTATTGTTAATTATCACCTTACTTCAATCGTGTAATTTTTTGTTAGGTACCATATTTATTTAGCTACAGCACAAAAGTTTTATAGTAAACACGTAACATTACGTGCTAAAGTAGCACGTGAAAATGATGTTTTTGTTTTGAGTTTCACTCGAGGGCTATCTGCGCTAGCCGTTCTTGAATTAACAGTGACAGACTAGAGGTATATAATGGTTGGAGACGGCTTGAATGGGTAATGAATAAAAACTTTAATATAAGTTTAACATAACAGCAAATGTACATTGTATTACATATTACAACTCGTGTGAGTGAAAGATAAATTACTTCATAAAATACACGAAGAAACGAACCGATCTTAATGAAGCGTGCATAGTTAGTTTCTGGAAAGTAATTAATGGCAAGTGATAAAGTAGTGTCGTCAAAAGTCAAAAACAGTTTTGGAAGCGCTCCAAAAAAATTAACTTTAATGATGTTATTAAGCATATAGCTGGCCAATGTCTATCTGCTCTTTGTCTATCCTTAATTTTAGCGTTATAAGCCCTTAAGCTTAGCCCTGAGCCTTAAGTAAGGCATTTAACTATAAATCTTATTAAAGCAATTAAACAGTGAACAAGAGTGTGTAAGTAATTCCTTGGTAAAATATGGAAAAAATTCTGTTTAATAAGACATATTTATGTTCACTTTTCTTGCTGTTCACATCCAGTTTTCAATTCAAAACATAGCATACAATACCATAGGATACAAACGATCTTAATCTCGGCGGTCGATACACTGTTTGTATATATACATATTATTCATCAAACAAAAAATTCAATAAATTATATTCTGTAGCAGCTCTTGTACGATATTGATCAAAGAGTTTAGAGTCTCGAGATGTGTTTGAGATATTAAAAGATAACTTTAATGAAACATGAAAGATCGATGATCATGCATACAGCACCGATCATCGTCTCTTACTTGAGAATGATTTTAAAGCAGTTCTTTCTTTTCTGAACTTTACCAAAAGCTTAACGATAAGATTGGAATACCCTGTTTTTACTAACTGATAAGCTTAATTTAAAGAAATATATTTATTTTAAATCTTATCTAGACCTAACATAAAAAAACATCTGTAGAGTATTTGTTTCTTTGAAGTTAATCACAAAGCTACATAATGGTCTATCTGTGCTCTGTCCACCACGGGTATCGAAGCCCTGTTTCTAGCGTTGTAAGTCCGCAGACATACCGCTGTGCCACTGAGATGCCCTGTAGAGTACCAGAATAGTAAAAAAAATCGAATTATAATTTCTTTACAACTAGAGTCAATATATGATTTGTCTATTTAACATAACATAATCTTTAGGGACAACAAGAGACCAGTTGGTCCATCTCGGCTGTCCCATCCTCTACACTAAACTAAAACTATTAAATAAATAAATTGAAAAGAAAAACTTAAAGCCAGCCCTTATCATTCCTATAGTTATCAAGCTTTCTTTTAAACTCACTTGAATTTACTGCCTCCACAACATCCTAAGATGACATATTCCAGAGATCAACCACCCTGTTAAAACAAATAAAACTGTCTTAGCTGAAGATGACTCATACCTTGGCAAACTTTATATTTGTGTCCCCTAGTCCTACTATTGTCAATGTTAAGTATGAAGAAAAAGATGATACATCAACACCATCAAATCCCTTCTACATTTTCTTTTTTAAGACCCCTTCATCCCAGGTACCATTCTATCAGCCCTCCTCTGAACCCTTTCCAGCAATTCAATGTCCTTCCTAAGGTAAAGAGCCCAAGTTTGAACACAATACTCCAAATCTGGCTTAACGAGTGACCTGTACAATGAAATTATAATCTCTTTAGACTTGTATTCCATATTTTTGTAGATACAACCTAAAATCATATTTGCCCTATCACTATCATTGCACTAGAATCCGTTTCTTTCATGACACTTTTAAGGTTATTCCCATCTAAATTATACTTAGAATTCAAATTATGATAACCCATATGCATTATCTTGCATTTATTATAATTAAAACTCATCTGCCATTTATTTGTCCAACTCACTAAATGATATAAATCCTTTTGTGAAGCAGCAGTATCCTCTTCACAGCTAACAACACCCTATACTTTAATATCATCAGCAAATACAAATAATTTATAGACCACTCCTTTATCTATGTCATTGATGTAAGTCAGAAAAAGCCAAGGGTCTAAGACTGAGCCCTGAAGTTCTCCACTTGTGACATTAATCCAGTTTGACTGAACTCCATTTATAACTACCCTCTGATTTCTTCCATCCAGCCGTTCTTCTATCCAATTAGCTAACTTATCCCCCACACCTATAGAAGCAATTATCTTTACAAGCCTTATATGTGGCACCTTGTCAAATGCTTTCTGGAAATCTAGATACACCAAATCTACACCCTTACCCTCATCTACATAAGCAGTAACGTTTTCAAAGAATGTCAAAAGGTTGGTAACGCAAGATTTTCCCTAAGTGAAACCACGTTGACTATCCAATTAAATTCTAAACTTTATTAAATGACTTTGCAAAGCATCTTTTATCAGAATTTCTAAAACTTTTTCCACAACTAATGTAAAATAATAGGCCTATAATTACTGGGACAATTTGTATTACCTCCCTTGAAAAGAGCAGTTACATTAGCTAACTTTGAATTTTCTGGAACCTGCCCACTATTCAAGGACTTACAAAAATACTAACAAGTGGCTCACATATCCAATCCTTAACCTCCTTCAAAATCCTTGGGAAAATATTATCTGGCCCAGGAATTTTATCGTTCTTTAAGCTTCCCAACTGTTTCGTGACCAGCTCAAAATCAATGCAGTTATTTTGTTCGATCTCGTTTCCATCTATCAACTATCAAAAATATGTAATACTGCTTAAATCTTCATCAATAAAGCAAAATTTAATAAACAGCCATCCCATAATCATCAGATACAAGCCTTCCTTTATCATCCCTCAAGGGTTCTACTCCCATCCTAGCATTTTTGTTTACCCTTAATGAATTTAAAGAAATCCTTATTGTTAATTTTCACATTTTCAGCCAATCTCTTTTTCATATATCATTTTTGATGTCCCAATTTCCTGTTTGACCAACTTTCTTGATCTTTTATAATCTTCTAAATCTTTTGTCATACCAGTCAATTGAAATTTATTAAATGTTTAATGCTTTTCTTTAAATTTATCTCTTATACCCTTTGTGAGCCAACCTGTTTTTTTACTTTCAGCCACCCTGTTCTGTCTATAAGGAATATGTTTACCTTGAATATTGAAAAATTTTTCCACATTTGATCAGTGCCTCCAGATAACTCAGCTATCAATTCACAACAGATAATTTTTGACACATCTTTCAAAATTTGCTCTTTTGAAATTTGTAACCAAAATATCATTATTCCTGATCTTCAGATGTAGCAAAACATCAATCCTAATAGAGCAATGATAACTTGTACTCAAATGTTCCTCAATTTCCACCCTCTCAACCATTTCAGTATTAAAAGTTAACAATAAATCTACAATAGCATGTTCGTAGTCGTGCCAGATCTCATTCGCGAATATATTATATTCTTAAATAAAAACATATAGATAAGATTCTGAAAAATAAATACAACCTTAGTTTTTTTTAAAGTACAAAGCTCTTTAATGACTATCTTTGTTCTTCCACCCTGAATTATAAACTTAGCCCGAGACTTTGGTAATGCATTTTACTTTAAAACCTATCAAAGCAGAAACTTCATTGTACTTGAGCGTGTAAGCGGTACCTTGACTAAATATGCAAAAAAAATCTAATTTGAACGTTAAAAGTCAGTTTCTTGGAACTGAGTAGTGGCTAGGGAATAGCCTAACAAGTAGAATCGACATAAATCAAAATGTTCAGGAAACTTTCTCAAAATAAAGTTAAACTTCAATTGGTTTGCTGTTAAAGTTCTTTTGCTGTTTATATTTAATTTTCAGTTTCAAAAGTTAGTACAGAATACTGTTCTTCAGCATTTATAGTACATGCTGAAGGTATTTAAAACATTTTGCAGTAAAGTTTAAAAAAAGACCTGTACTCTCCATATAACCCTTTTTTAAAAGTAATTTAAGAACTTCCCTAATGAAGTCGCAATGGCAAAAACGTTGGCTGAACGTGTGTTGTTTTCAACTTTAGTATAGAATATTTTAAGAAATAAAAAACAGTAACCATGTTTGGTATTTTGTTTCTGGTTCTAAATTCTTACCTTATGAATGTGAACCGTGTTCAGAAGAACTTTTGACAGTTTAATGTTCAGAAAAAAATAGGCTTAGAAATATGGTTTGAACATATTTTCTTATTATGGAACTTAAGTAGAAATATCTTAATTACTACGTTCGTAGTTTCTTTGGAAAAAATTTAAAATATTCGTCTGATAAATATCAAAGTTTCGCGTATTTCTCTAGTTATATAGTAAACTTGCCTATTAATTAATCAAACGTCATTTTCACACTTCTAGTAATATCTGGGAAGTTTATATATGACCGTGTTTGTGAATTGTTTGCTAAGAATTTTCGTACACAAGATCTGCTCTTTATCCTGCGTTCTGGATTTTTGTAGCGTGTGAAATACACATCTAATAAATAGGTTAGTTTTCCCTGTTTTGCTAAAAGGGTTAAACAAGAAACTAAGTAGTAGGTAAACATTCTAGATTTGAGTAAGAAGTAGACATTTAATAATAGGCTGGCTTTCCCCGTTTTGATAGAATGCGAAATAAGCAGCTAGAAGTACATTGGGCTGGCTGTTGCCTAGTGATTAGTGTGTTCGGACTATGTATCCAAGGATTCATGGTTTGTATCTCGTTGCTGGAAAAACGCAACCCGCTGTTGTTTGAGATTGTAACAGTGATGGTCAAATCATATTGTTCGATCAGACAAGAGTTGCCGGTGGGTGCTGTGGATTAGCTGCCTTCCCTCTAATCTTTCAGTTCAAAATTAGGGTTTATCTACTACTTAGTTTCTTGTTTCACACTTTAAAAACAACGAAAGTTAACCTATTATTAGATTTGTGTTTCATACGCTATAAAAATCAAGAATGTTTACCTGCTACTTAGTTTCTTGTTTCACACTTTAAAAAAACAGGGAAACTAACCTATTTATTAGATGTGTGTTTCACATACTACAGAAAGCTAGAATATTTATCTGCTACTTAGTTTCCTGTTTCGCACTAAAAAATCAACAACGAAAGTTAACCTATTGTTAGATGTGTGTTTCATACGATACAGAAATCTACCTACTACTTAGTTTCTTGTTTCACACTTTAAAAAAACAGGGAAAACTAACCTATTTATTAGATGTGTGTTTCACATATTACAGAAATCTAGAACCCTTACCTACTACTTAGATGTCTGTGTATCACTCTCGTCAGACAAGAAATGTTAAATCGATGGCATGCTTATGGCCAAATAGCACTAATAAAACAAATTCAATGCTCTCTGTCACTAAAAGTGAGAAAGAAAATTTATGATTACATAGCTTCATGTTTTATATGATTACAATAAAACAAAAGGCACTTTGCGCTTTTCTACTTCACGAAGAAGAAATGCTTTAGTGGCTGATATATATATATATATATATATATA
>NW_013666029.1:103633-104777 GCF_000517525.1 Limulus polyphemus
TATATATATATATATATATATATATACCATAAAAAACTATTTTCTTATAATGCTATTAAAAATAACAGGAAAATCGACCGTATTCCCTTTCTTTATTTTCACGCTTTGGTGACAAGCGAGATGAGACAGCGCAAATATTCGAAACGGATATACAAGCAAGAGTAAGTTGTTTTAAGGATAGTGAAATAAACACTAAACTTCTAAACATGTATAAAGCTCATCATAAAAAAGATTGTGATAAATATTGGTTTGATATTAGTTTTGTGAATGAACAATTAGTTGCTTGATTGAAATAAAAATAATTGCATGTTATATTTTATTCAATCCTTTAAAATGTCAAGCTCATAAAATGAATGACACGACTTTTACACTAGCGTTTTATTTTATCCAGGCTCAGAAAATGCACTAAAAATGTATATAACTACATACTTTTGTATTACGTTTCACATGTTATTGTATATGAATTAAACTTACACAGGATAAGATGCATTGCTGTATAAAAATTATCATTCTGTAATGAACCTATTGACCACATGGACTAAATGGCCAGGTCCCAAACCCTAAGGATACCAAGATACCGTATGAATACGTATCCTATTAGTCATAATATAGCTTCTATTTTGTGAAGAAACCAAAGTTTGGTTTCCAAAAGTTAATGCTTCCTACCACAAAGTTTCTGAGGACCATATTATTTTTCAAATCATTAATGACCTAGAGTGACCCACTCATAACTTTACCCTATTATTTAACTTTAGGGCCATACGATGGTATGGTTAATTAGAAAATTTATGTCACAGCCTTCCAGTTTTAATCAACTGAGCGAACTTTTTATACAATGATGGAAACAATCTTCACCATACACTTGTTGAAATATAACTGAAAGAACGCCTTACAAGCTAACAATAATTACTTAGGCAAAGGCCGGTACTACATTGTGTAATATTTTGATTGTTTTTTAAGCGCAAAACTACAGAATGGAATATCTGCACTGTATTCACTACGGGTATCGAATCCAGAATACTAGAATCATAAGCCCTCAAGCTTACCACTAGTAGGCTACTGCATTATGACATAAAATACTCTGTTGTATATATATATATATATATATATATATATAGAGAGAGAGAGAGAGAGAGAGAGAGAG
>NW_013666029.1:105189-109603 GCF_000517525.1 Limulus polyphemus
AGAGAGAGAGAGAGAGAGAAAGGTTTCTTTATTACATTCCAAAAACTACCACGTAGTTCCACTGGCTGAATAACCAACAGATATATTATGATCTATTTGGTACCAGAATCTTATAACATAGAACTGGGTTATATATCCATTGTACGCTTTCTTAGATTATTAAAGCCTATTACATTTCCAACAGATCTCCGATTTCATCAACTAGGACTTGCCTTCTTTCTACATCTTGCGTGTTTTGTGAGTGTCATGAACATAAGTAGTTCATGCTCCTTACCAGTAAATGATAACACCCTGAATTCTACAAATCTGTGACAAATCAAACTTCGACCATTCGGTACAGAGTTTACATTTTCATTTGGCATTGTTGTATTTTACATACTTTGGAAAAGGTATTTCTTCTTCGTTATTAATTTTTTAAAGCTATTTTTTTTCACTTAGGTTTACTTACTAGTATTAGTATTCGTATTATATATGAATTTCTGTTTTTTAAGTTTCTCTCTCGATGCTGTTATCTAGCGCTTGGAAACGGTCTCAGATCAACTACTGCGCTCACGAGAGAAACAACCTCGAGGGAAGAAGGGGGAATTTAAGCTCTTAAATTGACGTTGTAAGGGCTGTTAAGCAAATGGTTTACCAAAGTTGCTTTTAGGCATGCTTTAGTTATAAAAAAGAAAATAACCTATCCGTTCGAATTTTACGAGTCCCAGGAGAAACCTCCAGTATCGTCTTACAGGTTTGAAACATCTTCCGTTGACAAAAAGTATTTAAGTAAGAGTTAAAAACACCCATAACAGGGTATTAAACTCTACCACTTCGTACTACGGATTCACTTACCATGACTTGCTGAAAGTATTGATAAAAGTCAACCAGTTTTTGGGCATTTTCTATCATAAGCAAGTGTCAATTAACATTTAGTCTTTTGAAAGTGTTAATAAATCGAAAAGTTATGAGAAACATACATTTTATGTTTAATTTTTTTAAAGTTTTGATTGAACCGTCGTTTAAAAAACACCAAGTTTGAAAAATACTAGAAATCTTTCGAAAAATTCACAGGTTCAAAAATCTTAATTCTCCTGTTCGTAATATTCATTTGTGCAATGTAAAGCATTTTTAGTAACATTAAGAGTGTATTTTTAATTCTCCTGTTCGTAATATTCATTTGTAAAATGTAAAGCATTTTTAATAACATTAAGAGTGTATTTTTAATTCTCCTGTTCGTAATATTCATTTGTAAAATGTAAAGCATTTTTAATAACATTAAGAGTGTATTTTTAATTCTCCTGTTCGTAATATTCATTTGTACAATGTAAAGCATTTTAGTAACATTAAGAATGTATTTTTATACAAAACTAGAGTTGTTGTCCGGGTTTCACTGAGAGTATTGTTTGTTTGTTCATTTATGTTTAGAATCGAACCATATTAGGCTACAACACTACTCTCAAACATGATATAGTTTGTTTTTATCATAACTGATATGTATATTATATGTTGACATCTGTTTACCTCCTTTTCAAAACATTTCGTATCTGGCAGAAACTCTCCTATCATCATTACTGTGATTGAGTTGAAACATGCTCGTTTTATTTGGGGGGTGGGGGTGCGTCTTTTTAAACTTAATTTGTTTGTCCTTATACATCTTGATACATTAAAAAAATATCTGGAACCTATGACTTTCCCATGAGATCCAACTGGCCTACAATACTGAGCTACATTTGCGCCACCTATCCACTAATTTCATTTGTTTTTAAGCCATACCTTGATAATTGAAAGCCATGGATGTATCGCCTTTTGGAAAATTCTGTCGTTCACTACCGTTCAAACGTGTTTAATGAGTTTATTTCTCATGCAACATGGAACTCAGTCAAGTTATCAAACACAGATTACTTCCTTATTTCCATTCGAATCTACTGTTATTAGTGGGTCTAACTATCTGATGCTGAAAATACCGCAAGTATATTGGAAGGAGAAATTTTGGTGCCGTAACAACAGAATTGATTGTGGAGTTTCTGTTTTATTTTGTTTTAATTTCAGTATTGGTATTGTTTGATCACTTGTGTTTAAAAAACTTTAACAAAATTATTCTACTGAACGAATTGCATATTCTGGATATAGGAAGTACTCGTCATGACAAAAAGGAAGATTTTTGAGAAGCGAGTGTAACTGAGGGTCACCGACAAGGGTTGGCGCCTGTGAAGTCTGAGACCACTTGAGGAGGACTCCACAGGACTTCAAAGATGTCGCCAGCCAGAGCATCTCAGCTTCTTGTTAAGACACAAGTAATCGATGGACTGGAGAAGGACTGGACATGTCTGGACATGCTTGTGGTGGACGACCTCGACCAGTTATAGCTGTTTCCCCAGCAGGCGAGACAGTGGACACTCAAGAAAAAAACAAGTTAAGACAGTCATTAGTTCAGGCAACCAATAATTAATAAGAAGATGGTCATTAAGTCGAGAAGCTGATGAATGGAAGGAAATAGCATTTCTTGCTTTTGAAGCTATTAACTAATGCACATTATGATGCATGCCACTAGGCTGTGGGATTTGGATTGCATTTGATTAACAGTTAGGACGATCATGTGATTTATAGAATGTTTGACCCATTGCATTCTCAGCCAATGAGTGGACTTTCTGATGCAAAAGAAAATCACCCATAATCTAATTGAGTGATGAGAACTCTATGGTGCATGCCGCCCTGTACTCAATAGGTTTTGTACTTATTTATCTGGGAAGTATGTTGGATCTACCAGTTATAAGAGAGTTGTGTTTCCTCTGAAAAACAGCAAGAGTACAGAGACAATGAATCTAATCTGGAAGTTAAGAACTGATGAGTATGAAGTGACAACTGGCGTGGAAGGCATTATTGAAAAATGCACTATACCTGCACTAATAAGAATAAATGAATGTTTCAGTTTTGGCGTTGAAATATTTGGCAGATAGAAAACTTTCATGGGAGATAAAAGTAAGAAAGGCTCAACAACTAGAGGAAAACAGTTTTCCTCGGGTTGTCCAAAATACAGAATTACCTGGTGGATTTAGCAACACACTTTTACCTATTGTTTCTCGTAGCATTGTGCAGAAAATATTTCGACTTGAGATATTCGTGAACAAGTAAAATTATCAGTAGTAAAAGAAATTCACAGAGAGTGGCTTAGATATCGTAATAAATGTATGCATTCGGTGTACCCAGTATTTTATATGGTTGTGATAGGAATATTTTCAGTCATGCAGAATGAAGTATTTTCAATAAGCAAATGATTTTACTGAATATTTTCTTAACGTTGTTTCGTTACAAGATGTAGTAACAAGATATGAAAATGAAGGCTGTAAATGTACTAGAGGAAAGTAACACCCATGTAGAGAAAGTTCTAAATTAATGCTAAGAACTAACTAGTAAACAACTCAACCAAGTCAACTCAGGATATAACTGAAAACAAAAACTAAACAAAGATCGTAACGAACAAACTGAATATTATGAATTGTTTAATATTGATTTCACTGTTATGAGGATCAGAGGGTTTTATAATACCAAATCAACTCCGTATATTACTGGAAACACAAATTAAACAAAGATCGTAACGAATAAAATTTATATTAAGATTTAATTAATCATTGTTTAATAATGATTTTACTGTTATGAGAAAAAAAGTGAACTTAGGATATAACTGAAAACAGTAACGAAACAAAGATCATAACTAACAAAATGTGTATTAGGAATTAATTCAATATTGTTTAATAATTATTTCACATAAACCAGTTTAAATGTTCGACATCTATCATCTGCGTTTAGGTTGTGAAAGTGGGAAATTGCGTCGTTTTTCTTTCGACCGTACAGTTAGCAGAAAAAAATATTTAAACCTTATGGTAATTAATGAAAATTCTAAGATAAGTCTCTAAGTTTAACCGTAAGCTGTCACAGTTTATTTTCTTCTTATTTTCCTCACATAATGCGGTGAATTTTGAGTGTTGTATAAAGCATAAGCAAATTAAAAGATTTTTCACACTAACAAAGTTCTTGCTTCTGGTTCTGTAATTTCGCATAAATTCAACGTTAAATATTCACGATGTAAAATTTTAAAGTGTGTCAGACTCATAAAGAAATACGAAAATAACCGGAGGAAATAACGTTTAAATGACCAAAACATGTATATATTTTACTTATACAAATCCTAATTTATGAACATACAAAAATCACAATCCTCTCCCTATATATACTACCTCTAAAAATAAATTATGTTACTAGTTGCCGCCAGAAAGCTATTCATAAATCTTTCACTGTACACTGGTGAATTAGTTATGTGATAAATTTAGACGTTTATTTTGTTTTGTTTGTTTGTTTTTTTTAATTTCGCGCAAAGCTACACTAGGGCTATCTGCGCTAGTCGTCCCTAATTTAGCAGTGTAAGACTAGAGGG
>NW_013666029.1:109950-121904 GCF_000517525.1 Limulus polyphemus
CGAGCATCTTTGGTGTGACAGGTGCGACCCTCAGATTGCGAGTCGAGTGCCTTAACCACCTGGCCATGCCGGGCGACGTTTATTTAATCAAGAACTAGATATTTGCAGTGTAAAAACGTGTAGACATTTTTTGCTTGTTTGTTTCAAAGGTCGACACATAAATCTCATAAGACTAAAAACCTGTCTGCTCTTAAAAATTAAAAGTTAAAAAAAAACATTTCTTTAGTGAGATAAAATATACATTTATTTTCAAGTGCTAGCTATTATGGTTTTCTAGAAATAGTATGAAATGCAAACATGGATTTGTATTTACTGAATTCAGCGATTTATTCTACGCCTAAGCACTTATACATTTGAATATTAACCTTTATTTATTATTTAAACTATTACATTCATTATATTTAATTAAAAAAACAGACAGTCAACATTATCTTATAATTGACAAGATTATAAATATTGAATTATTTACTTTTCGCTGTATGCTTGTTAAATTGGAAATACGTAAATGTATATAAAAAACTAGGCTTAGTAAATTCATCTTTGATAATTAAAGTTACTAAATTGAAACTGTAATATAAGAGGAGTTTTTCAAGTTGCTTAAAATATAACTATGTTACTCTAATGTTAATTTTATGGATAATAATAATAATATATATGTATATATCAACTGCCTTGGAGCTTGATAAGATGGTTTTTAAAAAGATTTATTATCCAAAATAGAAAAACTCAAAAGTTGAATTTCTGGTAATTTTTCTTACAAAATAAAAGAAATGACGTTTTGAGACAACAAAGTAAGTTTATGTGATTGGCCTTTTACTGCACAGCTATTAAAAGTAAAAGGATGAGAACTTGAAATTACATATTGAATTGCCATCTACGGCGGAAACACATTAACATGTGTGAAGTGTAAGTTTATTAAAACATATTGTCTTGTCTAATTCCATCATATGAGGTAATACAGCAATTTGTATTATGAAATCACATCCATCATTATCCATCTTGAGTTCAGAAAATTGTTAGTAATTTCAACCAAGCCTTTTTAGTTATAATAAAGAACGGATATAACTATATAAAATCTAGACTACCCATAGTATTAATATCAACTCATCCTATACAAAAAACTTAAATCACATTGTGCCATTCTAGCCTGTAACGCGTTCAGTGTTTGAGTGTTGTTGTTTTTTTATTATTCCTAGCCTAACCTCTGTCTGAATTATATATATTTTTAGATGATCTTATCTATCAGCCAGAAGACAGGTTTACCTAGTAGTTTTATTGGGTTTAGTAACATTTTTCAACCCTAGATTCTTTTTCTCTAAAAAAACTTTACCGGTCCTTTGTCGCCATCTTTGTTCAGCACAAAAGATTAGAAGCTTATTAAACACAAATTAACAGTTACAATTGTCTAATAGTTTATGTTGGTTACGTGAATTTTAACAGTGCCTTTTAGCAGTGCAAGGTTACGAAATGGCCTCTGGTCTTGACAATAGTAATAAAATACGCACTTTTTTTAGTGTCCCTGACTGTTGAGAAAGAGTTTGTCCCATAACAACTAAGGCTTAACTTAATTGTCTTTAATGTCAGTTTTGAGCATTTATTGATTTTTTTTTATTTTTCACTTGATAAAATTTATCTTTAATATAAGTCTAATGAAATGTTTAATTTGTGTTTAAACTATGAGATTGTCAGTATGGCCACCTTAACAGACATTAAGTAGATCATGTTTACAAAACGAGATAACTTCTAATAAACAATGCATCTCTCGCTAACTTATTCCAATCTAATTTTTGATAAAACAGATATTTTTTTTCATTGGCTCTGAAAATGATGTTCCCTCACCTTAATGACACAAACATAGATACATAAGACATACTCGATTATATAACATCATCTGCTAAATGTTCCTAGAAAGTTTATTACTACCTGTTATACAGGATGTCCACAAAGTCGTGTTCCGATTTTAAAAGTTTATAACAATAAAATCAAAAGAGCTAAAATTTTGCAGTTTTTAGAACTTTGTTGCTTAAGTAAGGAAGTTTTTTATTGATTAACAGATTGTAATTAGAGTGCCCTGGTGATAATGACTGAAGCTTGAACGAAGATGGCAACTATACAGGAGAAAACTCAATGTGTGCACTTTACACACGTAAAGATTCAATCTCTTATGTAGGACTTTGTGTACCGTTGATCTCGTTAGC
The DNA here is from genome assembly GCF_000517525.1 of Limulus polyphemus. Taxonomy (NCBI): domain Eukaryota; kingdom Metazoa; phylum Arthropoda; class Merostomata; order Xiphosura; family Limulidae; genus Limulus; species Limulus polyphemus. The sequence continues at coordinate 112,149 of NW_013666029.1, forward strand.
TGTACTTCACTTGAAGCATGACGGAACGTCTCCTGAACATTAGCATCGGTTTCTTCAGATTCACCTGGACGTCCACTTGGGGGCAAGTCTCTCGAAACTTGTGAAACCACTTCCTAATCCTGGGTTTGGGGGAGGATCCTTGCCATAATGAAGGCGGTAGGTAATTCGTTGAACCTCGACTCTGTAAACCCGATGACACATTGAGCTATCTGTGTAGTCGCCATCTTTGTTCAAACTTCAATCATTAGCAATTGGACACTCTAATTACTAAATCAAGAAAAAACTTCATTAGTTAAGCAACAAAGTTCTGTAAATTTTCAACTCTTTTGATTTTGTTGTTATAAACTTTTAAAACCGGAACAGGACTTTGTGGGCACCTGTATGTACAAGACTTTGTGGACACCCTGTATATACTATGTTTATAGATATAATGTTTATTAGTAATTGAAACTGTTACAAATCGTCTTATTTCATAAGCCCAACACATCTTCACAAGCTTTTATCGATCTAGTTAGTGTTACCAATCGTTTCAGTAATACATTTGAGTGTATTTTGGTCTCTAGGCCTCACTAGAAAATTACCTTTGTCCATCTCTTAACATGTATTATATTACAAGTCTCATCTCCTCCCACCACTATATCAACTCCACAGGCTATCAGATATTATTTCTAATAATTTCAATACCAGAGGACCAACTTATCTGCTCCTCTTCGACTTTGAAATTCATCTGATCATCTCCTTAAAATCTATCAAATGTCTCTTTTAAAATTTGATGCTACCCCGTTGCCCATTTTACGACATCATATCTACCCTTTCTTGAGTAATTTGAGTTTCATTTCCCATTCTATTCATATTTATAGATTTCTCGCTCCTAATTCTCTCATTTTGTTTCCTCAGACTGTTTATACCAAATATAAATAATTTTTCACATCCACATTTTAACATTAGATACTCCTCGCCGAAGAGAGGATACAACCGTCTGCTGGTTGGAAAAAAACTTTACAACTACAAAAAAATGTCACATTAGAGAAGCTATGAATATCTATTATTGAAGTCCATTAGTTTTATTTTAGACCTTTTTTCAAATGGTCTAATCATTCGGATAAGTAATATGGTCATTCTATGGAAGTTCAAGTAATATCTAATAGCTATCATCATTAATTATATCCAAATAATTATATAACACTATTTTTGTAAATAAGTTTCACTTCTTCTCAAGTACAAGAATACACTCGTTTCCTGAGAGAACGATTGTACTACACCAAATTACTGCTTTCTCACTATGATAAAAATCACGTAAACTGTAGATGCTTTTGTTTCCACATCCTTCTTAACTTGTCCATATATGTTTACAAATCATTAGTGTGTAACAATAGCTTTTATCTCCCACAAATAGCTACCCAAGACATAGAGGCTGGAGATAGTCCATTGTGTAGCTTTGTGCTTAACTTCAAACAAATAAACAAGACATAGAGATACGGAATAAAATATTAGATAAACCATAATATATGTTTGAAATTTATTTTAGAAATTAACACGGTTTATCCTTATACCTCTTTTGGTAGAGCATTTAGAAATGGTAGTAAATCTAATATGTTGTAACCATTAATTAGAGCCCCCCCCCCCCTCAGCGGCACAGCGGTATGTCTGCGAACTTACAACGTTAGTATACAGGTTTCGATACCCGTGGTGGACAGAGCATAGATAGCCCATTGTGTAACTTTGTGCTTTATTACAAACAAACCAGTAATTAGATATATTAATATCAATAGCTTCATGGTGGAAAGTGCTTAATTTAAATATTTTTATCTCAATGTCAAAATCACGTCTTTCAAAAATATATTTTCTGTTTAATAAATAAATGTTTCATGTATAAGTGTAGTACTTAAATGCACGTAGTTATCAATGAAGAAATGATGTTTCTATGAATAAGTTTTAAAAAATTAGTGATCGACCAAAACAATAAATGCATTAATTCAATGATTATTAGTTTACATTTATGTACACGTTTATTTTGTTCCACAAGATGCCTCGTGAAAAAATATAAATAAATTAATTTGACTCGCGAATGTGAATTGCTCGGAAAAAAATCATTTTTATTATTTCGAAAGAAGCTTCGAAATTTGAAAACGTTTTGTTGTGCTGGCCATGATTCAAGGAAAGCTATACTTCTCGCACATTTTACATCCTTTATTCTGCTTTAAGAAAGCTGTATTTCTAGCACATTTTACATCCTTTATTCTGCTTTATAAAACCTGTATTTCTAGCACATTTTACATCCTTTATTCTGCTTTAAGAAAGACTAGTCGGTTGAAAATGGACTAATACAAGAATAATCTGTAAGCAGGTTTTTGTTCCACATTTGTAATATTTTTTAGTTAATATATTCTGAATTGTGACAGATAGTAAAATGATTTTTTGTTGTTGTTATGCGCAAAATACACTACGGGCTAACTGCGCTTAGCTCACCACAGGAATCGAACACCGAATTCTAGCGATATAAACACTCAAGTTACTACTGAGCCACAGGGAAGTAAGTAAAATAAATAAATTTATCATTAATTTAATGGCAAAAGCTACCATATTCTTGAGATATTCAAATGATGATGACAAAACCTTGTCGAAACGTTGTACATTTGCTGTTATGTTAAACTTATATTAAAGTTTTTCTTCATTACCCATTCAAGCCGTCTCCAGCTATTATTAGTTTCAAAGTGGGTTCCTCGTCACCGAATTTGAAACCATAAGATTATATATAGGTGTTAAAGATTTCTTTTTTTTTTAATTAAAGGTAAAATTAAAAAAGAATCTGTGACGTAGATGCTTAATAGACTTCTTTATTGGCATATCAACTGTATGGTGAATTAAGAAGGACTCAAAATCATACGATATTTTTTCTAAGAAGCATGCAATTTGAATAATAACACCTGTTTGCCAAAAGTAACATATTTTCTTAACAACTGATATATTGATTTTTTATGGACTTGGGCTATTCCTGTTAAACTGCGGTGGATTTAACTACATTTTGTGAGTATTCAACGAGATTGAAGGTAACATAAATTACATAGTATTGAGCAGAAGAAAATTGGGTTTGGTTTCGTTTTCTTGGAGAATCATCAAAGTCGCCTAGTCGCGAACTTCATAATACAGAAAGAAAAAAACACATTTTTCTTTTTGGCCAAACCCTAAACCCTGGTATATAAATTATAATAAAAATCTTCCAATTTTAGATGTATAGTAAATAAGCAAATGTGATTAGCAGAAGTTAACCTGGTATTCTATTTGAAACTGTAATTTCGATCCCCAAATGCTTCAATTTCGAAATAATGAGCATCGTCTTAAACGTTTGAAGTCGAAAAAGAAAACAAAAGAAGGGTACAGTTTTCAATAATGCCTCTGTGCAATAATGACAGTATAGTTTCTTACTAAGTTTTCGAGGTTTTAACATTAACATGTTCGACACGAACAAGTGCGACAGTACAACACGAACATACTCGACCGTACAACACAAACATACTCGATATGTACAACACGAACATGCTCAACAGTACAACAAAATATGCTCGGCAGTACAACACGAACATGTGCGACAGTACAGCACAAACATTTCGACAGCACAACACGAACATACGTAACAGTACATCATAAACATGGTCAACAATACAACACGAACTTTCTCGACAGTACAACACGAACGTGCTCGACAGTATTTTTTGTCAACAATACAACACGAACATTCTCGACAGTACAACAGGAACGTGCTCGACAGTATTTTTTGTTTGCTCTTTTCTACATTACATGCTTAGACGAATGGACTTATAAATTGTTTTTCTATCGGGTAACTTTCAAGAAAGAGACAAGCTTTCGAAAATATTGTTTTATCGAACTTAGAATGATTAGGTTAGTACAGATGCTTAAAGTAATTAAGTTTCGTTGCTCTAGCAATTCGAAATGATTAAACCTCTTCGCTAATCCTACTATAAATTAAACATACTAACAAGATTAACAAATCCCTTTACAAAAGTCCCCTCTGACGACGAGTAGTTGGAATAATTGTTAAAGTTGATTGGGGTGAATTGACGTCATCGCCTGATGTTTGTGTCTGTTAGGCGTATAATCTGATATTAAAAGTTAACCTTATTTCGTTCCCAATGCTTGTATGATTAAACCTAGCTGCGTGAGAACGATCTCAACATTTGAAACGTAACAAATGTATGTGAATAGTATTTTACATAGTCTGAGTTAGTTGTGAATTCCTCGGCAGCATGAAAAAATATTTGCAGATTTAGATATTTTTTCTCTTTGTTATTTAAAACGAAATCATTGACACATAAGATGTTTCTTTAAAAACTGTATAGTCACAGGGGAAATAATTTTACGTTATTTTACTGTAACAATAGTCTATACATTGTCTATGTGTACTGTTTACCATATTTTATCAGAAAACGTATCTTTATTACAAATCATTTCATTCTGAAGAAGATTGGATTCAGAGTTTAGCAATAACAAGAGTAACAGAAATCTATTATATATTTTTACTTCATTCTCTAAAATGTTATTTTTGTATTAAATTAGCAGAAATTAAGACAAGTATTGTCTATTTGCATTGACTTAAATTTATCTTGTTTCCAGTAATAAGTTTAAAATGTCTCAAGATCAGCGACTGCTTCCAACAAGAATTTGCCCTCTGGTGGCTCAGAGATTGATCTTAGGGCTTGTAATGCTAAAAGTTGTGTCGCTCTTTTCTTAAAAACAAACAAGCCAACAGAAATTTTAGGGTGTCCTGAGATTTCAAAGAGTGCTTTCTTGGATAAATTTCCATGGTTTCGAAATTAGAAAGTACTTCCAGCACAGATTTTAGATTGTTCTCGGATTACAAACTGTTTTTGACGAGAAGTTTACGTTTGCTCGAGATTACAGAGTTCTTTCAAACGTGAATTTACATTGTACCAGCAAATCGTTTACAACAAAAACTTTAAGTGTCTTGTGATTACAGATTATTTCCCACAAAACAAAATAAATAAACAATACAGAATAAAGATTTTATTCACCGTAAAATTCTATTTAATGTTAAAACGAGATAGGCAAATTATAAAATTATTTTTGTCCTTAACTATCCTTAATAAGATCTAAGTGCATTTCTGGCTTGTGGAAATAATATTCTATATTGGTACAAATATTTCAATCTCCCATTGGGTCGGCGGTAAGTTTAAGACCTTACAAGGCTAAGATACGGGGTTCGGTTCCAAGCGGTGGACAGAGCGCAGATAGTTTATGTAGTTTACACTTAAACAACAACCCCTGTTTCACAATAAGTCAATAAAACTGGTTTGTTTCTAACGTCCATTATTTCACAAAATGGTTAGTTTTATATTTTATGAGACAGGGTTTTGTTCACTACTCATGATTCCTTGGATCTTTGAATGACAGACGGCTATAGAATTTTTGTACAATTTCATAATAACACAGTAAAGATGGTCTTGTTTTTAATGTCTATTGTTTTACAATGACGTCCGCTTTTATGTGGTTAGTTTTATATCAGTAACCATTTTCATTTTTTGATATTTGTGCTTCTGGAGAACTTTGAAGCCTAGAATTTAAGGTAACTTAAGGTATATGTCGTCGTTGTTGGGTTAGTGTAAACTACATAAACTATCTGGAACTTTGAGGTCTAGAATTTAAGGTAACTTGAGGTATATGTCGTCATTGTTGTTTTAGTGTAAACTACATAAACTATCTGGAACTTTGAGGTCTAGAATTTAAGATAACTTGAGGTATATGTCGTCCACACATCTGATAATGCTGAACATGTTCAATGGTACAACGTCTCGAGCCATGGACCTTTCGATTAGTAGTCCAGCACGCTAACCACTAAGCCACGCCCGACCGAAATGGATGTAAAATACCTGAAACATTTTAAACCATCTCTTTATGCAGATTTGGTTTGTTGCCAGATTAATTTTCAATGTATAACTTAATACATAAGCCATTGTACTCAATTTATGATATTAGTTAAGAACAAGAGAAAGACAACCTTGCTGAGTATACGGTCCTATAAAACTTATCCTTATTTCATGGCCCTAGGTTCACTGGATTTATTCTTGACTGGCGACTACAGAATTGTGACTTTATAGAAGTGTCAGTCAATCCAGTTTTTCGATTCAAATAGGCGGACAAAGCTATTGTGGTGGTAGGTGCTGGTGGTTAATTTCCTTCCTCTGGTTAATGGTTCCAAATTAGAAACGGTTATGTCACAGTTCTATGGGTCAGTGCCTGACCGTTTAGCTTACATCCAAGTAAGATGCCGTTCAAGTTAACATTCCACATCCTCCATCATTATTTAGTTAGTATCACTGCATCTTTAGAAATAGAAGATTCGTGTTAAGGGTGTTTTTCTTATAGCAAAGCCACATCGGGCTATCTGCTGTGTTCTCCGAAGGGAATCAAACCCCTGATTTTAGTATTGTAAATCCGTAGACTTACCGCTGTGTCAGCGGGGGACTTCATGTTAAGGAAAGAGATGACCAAAAGTAAATGGTGTAATGTTACGAAAGATGAATATATATCACATTTAGCCATCAACTTCATTGATAAACTTCATTGAGACTGGTTACAGTTATTACGCCTCATGTCATCGAAACTTTAAAGCAGGTGTTCATTTAGGCCATTGATGTGCATGTCTCTTTTTTCCCCATCTTAACCCTTACCTGTGTAAATTCTCACTAAGTTTACCAACATACAGTCATACGGCAATCACTCCACATGTTTTTGTTCTTAGTAAATCAGTCAGTAAAATTGCCTTAGAATGTTATAAATACTAAAGGTTTGAACTCTATACGCTTGTGTGACAATATATTATAAAAAACAAATTAGCTAATTTCGGTAGATCTGTCTCGCTTTCAGGGGTTCAACAACAAAATACACAGCTATCTTGTAGAAAACCTAACGCAGTATACAGTAATAACATATGTGTATATATAAAAGTGAAAGTGGATAGTATGAGCTTCAGGTGCACGTGTTATCAATGTGTAAGTCTAGTTACTGGTGGAAACATATCTGACGTAATATCAGAATCTTTCTCGACATCTATCCACGTCAATTTCATGCGCGATATTCATCTTAAACTCAGTAAAGATACTTCAAGTTTGATTTTGTTTGTTTAAGCGCAAAGCTACACAAGGAGCTATCTGTTCTTTGCCTATCACAGCTATCAAAACCTGGTTTCTAGTTATATAATCCCGCAGACTTAGCACTGTGTGACTAGGGAACGATTCAAGTGTGATATCAACTTAGTTTATAATTATTTTAATCATTTTATTTTTATATTGTTATTAACAGTTGATAAAGTGATTGGAATCTATTTTCTTTTCGTGTTATGATGTCATATATGTAACCTTATTTTCCTGAATTACTAGAATTTTCACATTAGCATTAACTGTTAGGTAGAGGTTCAAACTTCTTTCTTAAAGCTACTGAGCTAGTTGTTCCTTTCATATTTTTTATTTGAAGGCCTAGTTTATAATTGACTAAAACGCATAAGGATTTATAAGTGTGATTCCCATAAACAAAATAGCTATTCAATTAACTTACGTTAAGAACGACTGTTCTCAACCAGACTTAAATATCTAAAATTCTCATTACAATTTGTTTGGTTACGTGGATAGATAAGTAGACAGGAAGATGCTGAAAGTATCAAAGGTCTTAAATGGGCCATTCATTTTATCAACGTATTTAATTAAGAAACACAAAAACCGAACATTAGAATAAAACAGATCAAAACAATTATAAACCTCGCCTGGAACACCTGATCCAATTTTATTGGATTTCTTTACCGAACAGAACATTTGTATAAACGTTTAGTATATGTTCTTGTTATTGATTCTTTTTGTTTACAGTTCTCTTGATTTCTTCTCACTTTATATTTTCATTTTCATCTTAAAACTTCTTTACCTCAGTGAATGTGGCTTAGCCTAATTTGATTCTGTATTCTGTCGAGAGAAAATAATATTGTTTGATTATATTTTTTCTACGTAGCATAGCTTCAGCAAAGCCTAAGAAAAAGGTTTTAAAAAGGTAATGAGACGAAACTAAAAAGAACTTGATAACATTCTCAATTGAAAGGAAGTGTGGGTTTAGACGGGAACTTATAAACCCCTTTTTTTCTTTTTTTTTTACAATCATACGAAGAGCAAACAAACGTTAAAATAATTCAAACATCTCAGAGTACCATTGACGAATCGTAGCTAAGGTTAGGGACGAGCGACGTAGATATATATAATATTTCATAAAGTAAACAATAAAAGTATAAAACATGCTAATTTTCTTGCTTGACAGTTCCTAACGTTTTAAAGAAAATGAACTCAACTTCAAGACTATTAGATTAACAATGCGTAACTCAATCACGCTATTGACGTCATTCTTATAACATACACGCACTCAGAAACATCGAAGAAGACGAATTAAATAGCTTGGATATTATCTTGAAAACCTTTACTTTGGCACTTAAGCATCAAATTAAGTAAAGAATTGAGTTTGCGATCAAACAAATATTGGATCTCAAATGCTAGAGGGCGTAATCAGCGAAGCGAAAAATAAGTGTTGGTACGAAAGCATTTTTCTTATTTTTGGATTTTTTATGCTCTCGTTACTTATTCGATTCATCACATTTTACTTAAACTATCTTAAAACTTTTGTTTTAAACTTAGCAAGAACAATTCTTCCTTTCTCAAGTCTCATCTCCATTATTCGAGATTTCATTTTACATTATATCATAACATATTATGCTGAAAAAAGTTGGAAATAAATAACATTTCCAAAGTTGACTTTTTCATCGTGTTTTCTCATTTTTTTCCATAAAAATGACTATTCATCACTAGCTATTAACAAGTTCGCATTCTCTTTAACTAGATAAACATTTCAAAATCTAATGATAAACTCATTCATCACTTATATAATAATGAGTAGACAAACAACGATTTATAAGCATAATGAAGTGATTTATTTATGGTGGAACATACTACATGTTTCGACAGAACATTGGTCTGTTTTCTTTAGGTATTGTTACGTATTACAATTTCAAATAGCCTAAAACTGAGTTAAATTGTAATTTAGATTTATTAGTTAAATAAATGCCGATATATGTCCAATTTATGATATTTGCCAACAAGATTGATACACACAGTTTTCTTTTCCAATACAAATATATCTTAATATACAAACAATAATACAACGTACAATAACAGTTATTACGAATATCTATTACAAACAGTGATTTATAGACAAACGTTTTACAAAATTACAAGCAACATAAAGTCTTCTTTCTAGTCTGGAATTTCCTTGATGTCTTATCAAGGGTTCACGAGGAGCGAGTTAATTTCGAGTTGACGTAGGTACAGTTCACTTAATTAATAGGGAACTAGCTAGTTCTGTATTCTTCCCCGATGTTTTCCACTGTTGAATTAGGTAATGTTTTCGTAAAAGTACTAATGTTCGATGTGAATCCACTGAAGTTAAATGGTTTGTAATGTTCGAAATTTATAAACATTCCTGGTCAGATATCTTAAGTTTTCCGATTAATAAGCGTTAATCACAGTTATCGCTTCCGAAGTTTATAGCAAACCAATAACAGATACTCCTTTTTTTGGCGCGTCGCGTTGGTTATATTTATAGGTGTGCAGAGAGTTTCTCGAAAGTTCAGATTATGTAACAATACTAATACGCTACACTAGAGTTTACGTACACACGTATATTGTTGAT
>NW_013666029.1:122813-139287 GCF_000517525.1 Limulus polyphemus
GTCTTATCGAGGGTTCACGAGGAGCAAGTTAATTTCGAGTTGACGTAGGTACAGTTCACTTAATTAATAGGGAACTAGCTAGTTCTGTATTCTTCCCCGATGTTTTTCACCGTTGAATTAGGTAATGTTTTCGTAAAAGTACTAATGTTCGATGTGAATCCACTGAATTTAAATGGTTTGTAATGTTCGAAATTTATAAACATTCCTGGTCAGATATCTTAAGTTTTCCGATTAATAAGCGTTAATCACAGTTATCGCTTCCGAAGTTTATAGCACACCGACTATAGCAAACCAATAACAGATACTCCTTTTTTTGGGCGCGTCGCGTTGGTTATATTTATAGGTGTGCAGAGAGTTTCTCGAAAGTTCAGATTATGTAACAATACTAACACGCTACACTAGAGTTTACGTACACACGTATATTGTTGATTCTTACACTCGAGAATTTTCTACAACTTTATAAAATAGGTGGGAATTTCGCAATACATATATAACAGTATAAGTTATGTACATTTGTAAATATGAATTTAATTTAAGCAAACATCGATATTAAAATAAATATATAATAATAAATCCGTCACAGTATAAAGGAGAGTAATTGCAACATAATTATTAATTTGCGTGCAAACTGATTTTCATCTTATCCCCCAGTGGCTCAGCGGTAAATTTAAAGGCTTAAAAGTATAGAAACCGAGGTTCGATACCAGAGGTGACCACATCGCACATATACCATTGTGTAGTTCTGCGCTCAAAAACAAACAAAAACTACTATAATAGACGCAAAATATGGCACCTCTCTATATCCTTCTCTCTCTCTCTCTCTCTCATGGCCTAGAGTTAGACGTTTAGATTTGCATATTGAAAGCCCTAAGCTTCGCGCCTCATTGTCACTGAACTCTCTCCGCATTTTAAATTGTAAGTGCATTATAAGAGTGATACTTAATTCCGTTATACATTTCAAAATCCTTGTATTGGTAAATGGTGCTTACTGGCTGCCTTCCTTCTATTCAGTAGTCAAAAATTTGGAGACAGCAGTAAATGAACCAAGAAGCCTTTGATTTGGCCGTTTAACACATGTGTCCTTAAGGTGCCAGTCAGGTTGAAGATACCAAATACCTCTCTCTCCATCCTTCCATGTAACATGACCCTGATGTAACTACAAAAGCTACAACATTGAACAAAGTATTGCTATAAATATAATCCTGTTTCGTCATTAAAAGTATAAGAAAAAAAAACTCTGTTATAGCCCTAACTCTCCAATCCTTAGATGTAGTTTTCTATTACCTTATTGACAGTTTTTGTATCGTTTGTAGTTTTCTGTAACCTTTTTTGTTCATTTTTGGAAAAAGAGCTCAAAAAGAAAAAGATTTTGTCAAAATTAACCTATTTTTGAAAGATAGGTCATAATAACTATACAAAGGACAAAATTTATTATTCAAGTTATTCGTTCAGAGACAACTAGAATAATATTAGAGAATAATAAATAACTAGATTACAAATAATAGGATAATTAATAAAGATAGCAAAGTCTTAGGCCTAATGGGCGGAGTATTTATCTATAGCTTGGGCCTAGCTATATTTTGAAAACACCATTAAGCCTAATGCAACATATAATCGTAATTAGTTCGTCAGTACTTTTTCTCTGTGAGGTTCCGACCTATTAAACTTAGTCACTTTCTCTAACACATGTCCCTCATATATGTAGCTGTGTATTCACGTAAAAACTATTAATAAAAAATTAATTAATTAATAACACTTTACTAGGCTTAAGTCGCCGATTTTGAGTATGAAAGAAGAAAAATTACTGAAGTTTAGTTTAGACCCGTGAATTTGTTGTAAAATAAGTTTATTTATCATAGCAATGTGCTTGTTTTTTATTCTTCAATTATAAATAAAATATTGAAATGCTGAAAAATAGAAGATTACGAATAACAGTAAAAAAACTTTAAAATAGTTATAATTAGATTTAATACAAAATAGGCGCTTATTTGTATTAACTGAATATTAACTAATACTCGTATATATTCTATGTGGAGAAAAGTTAGTGTTTTGCTACCAATGCTTTCATTCGAAAGCTTCGTTATTTATATAATTCAAATAATTACGAAATACATTTGAATTGCGAATTCAATAAATTTATTTTGGGGCTTGGATTGTTACGAATTTCGCGCAAAGCAACACGAAGGCTATCTTCGCTAGCCGTCCCTAATTTAGCAGTGTAAGATTAGAGGGAAGGCAGCAAGTCATGACAACCCACCGCCAACTCTTGGACTACTCTTTTACCAACGAATAGTGGGATTGACCAACACGTTATAACGCCCCCCATGGCTGAAAGAGCGAGCATGTTTGGTGTAACGAGGTATTTTGGGGCAATTGTCATGTTTTTGTGTTTATGAGGAAAAATGAAGTAACCTATGATGATATTTACAATTATTCTAGCATACGGATATTTTTTCTTACTGCTCTTCTTTATACGATGAAAAGATGTCAATACTTTTAATAGATCTGTAGAGGTGTGTACCAACTCGATCCCCAGTAAATTCTACTTTCTTTTGCTTCCATCCAATATATTAGGAGTTATGTTACCATATCATAACTCTTAATATATTGCATGGTAACATATAAAGAGTTATGATATGGCAAATGATGATTTCTATAACTATCTTAAATGTATATTTAAAAAAAGTATTAAACTAGTTAGAAAATCCAAAATTTATCATATAAAGTAAATTGGTATTGGTTGACTACCATCATTGATTACTCTACAAAATACAAACTCGAGATATTCTCAACAAATATGACAAAAAACAATCAAAATTACTTTTTACATAAACACTATTTACAAGATAACTTTACCACATTCACCTAGTCTGATACTAACATGACATACATGCTAAGTCCTAAAACAACAAAGTTTAGCTTTAAAAAACAAAGCATTATCAAAACAATTTTATATTAAAGGCTACAGTATCAAAATACCTTCATATAAACACTTTGTTGATATATATATACAAAAATAACACTATTTAGAACGAAAGTGGTTCAGGCAGAAAGACGATACTACTTTGATCCCTGAAATGTTCTTAACAACAATCTTCAGGGTTTAACACAGTGAAAGAAAGTTCACTCATCAAGTTTCAGATTCAAAGTTCCAGAAAAATGGTAGAAACTATAGAGTTTCATTATACGTTACGTTCTCTCTTAGGGATTTGCTCTCCAGGTAAAACTGTAACTAACGACAAGGTAAGCAATATATCTTAACAATTTCTTATTTGCTGGAAACAATCGATTTGAAGCTTCGTGATTCACCAATCACACCATTCTAAATCTAGCTATGTATGTGATAACGTTTCTCTATAAAAGGAAAACGTTCATTAAACTAATATGAACACGAACTTCAAACTTTACTTTCGAATTAGAAGCAAAGTATGCTGTTTACAAACTGATGACGATGATATTATTAATATATAGAATACAGACCTTTCTGAATAGTATAAAAACTATCCAATTTAAACATCAAACTTGAAATAGTTTATACAAATATACCAGTTAATTAGTCTTAATTAAAAGGAAAGCTAATAATTTAATCTATTAAAGTAACATGAATTCCTAACTCGACAACCGTGAAAGACCTTATCTTTAAATACGTCTGACGAAGTAGTCTAATCTGGTGACGTATATTCATAATTATCTCATATATGTTGAATTAAAAGCACACTAATCACTTTAAGAGTACTTCTAACAAGCGATTAATAATTATTATCATATCATCATCTCCCTAACGGTCAAGCAGCGATTAGATGTCTGGAACTCCACTTCTTTACATTTAAAACACAATCCTATTTTATTTACCTTGGGATCTTGGTGTACAAACATTATACGTAATAATGATCAATAATTAAATAAAGTAAAATAAATAAATAACATAAACAAAAATAACAATAGGTTGCTATCGACATCTTTCCTATAAATTAATAAATAACTATATAACATAAATGGAAAAATAGCAGTAGGTTGTTGCCAACACCTTGCCTATAAATCAATAAATAACTATATAACATAAATGGAAAAATAGCAGTAGGTTGTTGGCAACACCTTGCTTATAAATTAATAAATAACTATATAACATAAATGGAAAAATAGCAGTAAGTTGTTGCCAACACGTTGCCTATAAATTAATAAATAACTATATAACATAAATGGAAAAATAGCAGTAGGTTGTTGCCAACACCTTGCCTATAAATTAATAAGTTACTGCTAAGTCACTGAAAGGGCATGTATTTTCTATTTTTATTTCTATGGTTCTCTCCTATGCAACGATGTTTGTTTTTGAGCAGCTTGTAGATTATTTCTTACTACAAGATTATTCAGAGATTGACAGAATAAAGACAAAATGACCACTGATTTCTCTGAGCTGTATTCGAACAAGTTAAGATTTGTAAGAAAAAACAGAGTAGGTGCCAGTTAATAATGTTATATTTTTCTAAAAGAATGATTGGCTAATGGAATGAGTTATCTTCAGCAGTAGTGGAGGCCATTACTTTACAAACAGTGTATTCAAATGTTTACTTTTCTCAAGAGTAGGTGTGCAAGGGCAGTCTTGAAGAACCAAATAGCTCCTTGTTATCCATGTATTAGGTTTTGCTATGAAAACAGTAATAGTTTCCAAGCTCTAATACAAATAAACGGTTAAGCTCAGAAAGACAACTTTCACCATAAAAAAATTGTTCTCCTTTTTCCAGGAAATTGGAACAGGGATATAAAATATATACAAACAATTTTGGAGGACAAACATATCAAAGTATTTATCTTACCAAGCATTCATTAGATTTGGAGTACTTACTTTCAAATATCCAAAGTTGATATTCTGACAGATCAAATAGGAATATTGAGAGAGTCAACTGGTAGGAATATGCCACATTCTCACTTAGAACTGAAAACAAAAAACGGCTTATAGTCTAGCCATAAGTCGAGTAAGGCTTATGTTTAAAAACAGTAAGCCTTTATGTTTCAAGAACTAGCAGCAATCTTGTCATACTAGATATAAATGATCTCATATTTTCGTTAATTTTGTAAAGATACATTGTAAATGAATTTCGGAGTTCGTGTTAGTGAGTAGTTGATTGTTTACCTTATCAAAGAACTATGACACTTTGATTAAAACGTGTAGATTGGAGTATGTTTGAGTGTAATTTGTCATTCTCAAGCTCTCTTTATTGTCAGTGGTCTTGTTATGTTATCCATGTTCACTAAAGCGATATTTTTCATTGAGAGCTTTCTTTATTTAAAGTTGCAGAGAAAAAATAGAAGTGTGAACCTCAAGTAGCGGAAACTGAGAGTTTCCTTTATCTACAGTTACAGAGAAAAAATAGAGGTGTGAACCTCAAGTAGCGGAAAACTGAGAGCTTCCTTTATTTATGGTTGCAGAGAAAAAGTAGATGTGTGAACCTCAAGAGGCGGAAACTGAGAGTTTCCTTTATTTATAGTTACAGAGAATAAATAGAGGTGTGAACCTCAAGTAGCGGAAAACTGAGAGCTTCCTTTATTTATGGTTGCAGAGAAAAAATAGAAGTGTGAACCTCAAGTAGCGGAAACTGAGAGTTTCCTTTATCTACAGTTACAGAGAAAAAATAGAGGTGTGAACCTCAAGTAGCGGAAAACTGAGAGCTTCCTTTGGTTTGAGAAAATCAAAGAAAAATAGGCACACATTACTAAATTAGTTTAATCTCATCAATTTTCTAAACGTCGGTCATGGGTACGTATAAAACATCATTACCTACGTTTGTTAACTGTAGTTGTTAACATAAAAACTCATTGTAAGGTTAGATTACTTTCTTTCTAATTACATTTTGCCTTACATCAACAATCTCTAAGAAGTGCATCCTAGTGGCTCAGTGATGAATCTGTAGGTTTATAACGCAAAAAAACGAGTTTTGATACCCGTGATGGGCACAGCACATATTGTATAGCTTTGTGCTTAATAACAAACAAATACAAAAACTCTAAGAAATGCCCTCTATTTTTTTGGAATTTTCATTTTCAGTCACCCTTCATTAACAGTTGAATTATTGATTTGTTTTATACCATTTTCTACCAGTGGGTTCTACATATCGCATCATATTGGTTAATTCTATGTTATTATCCTTTATAGCATTCAAAGCTAAGAGTTTGCCGAAACATTGGATCAAATCATTTATTTCCAATGTAAGATATATATAGAATGTGAGTTCTAATTACTGATGTTAACTGTAATATTTACTGTATTTTTCTTTGGATTATTTTATGTGGCTCGTATGTTATTAAAAACTTTATTACCAACAAAATCATAGAGTCACAAACAAACTGGTGCATAAATAATTTAGTAAAATGAGTTTAAAAAGCCTAGAGTGTCCATATGAATCCCACCAGTAGAGGGCCCATATGAATCCCACCAGTAACACTATAGACATTCCAAGAACAAAGGGTTTTTACCAACTGATTCCTTTAATAGCCAAGAGATATGATGAACTGCAAACATATGTTAACAACCAAGATGTTCTTTTACACGGTACATCACATATTCTTGGCATATCTGTGATTATACCAATGCACCACTGTTATTTGATATCAACTAGCTATTTCATTCTTCTCAAGATCTAGTGCTCCTTCAAACATGTTAAGAGATTAGAGCATTAGAGCATATATTTCTATCCTGTCAACATTGCAATAGGACCTATTGCCATTTTTTTAGATTGTATAAGATATGTACAAAAATATACATATTTGAAAAGTAAATGCAGTAGAACAAATCAGACAAATTAAGAGCTGATGAGTTCATATACCCAGACAATGACGTAAGTATGCTCATATAACCCCCGAAATTGCGTGGGGGTGAGCAAGCCAAAAGGGATCCCCAAGGGCCTGACCTACTTAAGAATTGCCGAAGAGGGGAATAAATGTAGAATGCCCAATTGCTTTTTATGCGGAGGGGGCTCATTTTTTGTAGTTACGCCACTGTACCTACGTTTAGTGTGTTATCAACGCTATGTTCCATCTTATTTTAGCCAAGAAGAGAATCTTATCTCCATAGTTAACTGCTGTTTCACATTACTTTTTTTTACTTTAACTATTAGATAAGTATCTACCTTATTTTGGTTTAGGTGTCCCCCAGTAGCACAGCGGTATGTCTGCGGACTTACAACGCTATAAACCGGGTTTCGATACCCGTGGTGGACAGAGCACGGATAGCCCTTTGTGTAGCTTTGTGCTTAACTTCAAACAAACAAAACAAAAAACAAATTGGTCTAGGTAAAATATTTTTTTATCCAACACAACTACAGTTGCTTGGGTAACATGAAATTTCTTCATCGTGAGTTTGTAAATAAAACGTTATGTAATACACTGTTATACGAGTAAGAATTAAACTGAAAAAAAATGGCATCCCGAAATAAATTCATTCCCACTATGCTCTCATATTTGGCCTATCTATTATTATGCTTTACACTTCACATTCGATAAATGCAATCCGAAAACATCGATGTAAGCAAGTCTGTTTGTTTGTTTTCAAGCTCAAAGCTTCACACTGGACTATCTGCTCTGTATCCACTGCAGGTATCAAAGCTTATATCTAAGTCTGTAGAGAGGACAATAAGTTCCAGGAATTGTTTACGGGTGAAACCAAGATTCTGTTCAGTGTCAGTGGGAAATAGAAGGCTCACGCTTAAAGTTATAGTTCCATTAAGGGGGATATTGGTATACAGAGATTCAATATCAAAACTGGACATAACATACTGATCAGCAGAGGGAATTTTATAGATTTCAGAACCAACTGTAAAAGAGTCGATAATCGTAAATTCGTTCAGGGTGAGGGGTTTAAGGATAGGAACGATAAATTTAGATAGGTTGTAGGTGTAAGAGCCTACAGCTGAGAGAATAGGACGGAGAGTGTATCCAGTTATTTGAGAAGACCGTAAAGAATACTGGGTTTGGTGAATCATGGGGCAATTTGTTGAAAAGTCGTTACTGAGATAATATTTTGACTTTTGAAGGACTTGAGGAAACGTAGGATTTTATCTTCTCTCTTAAAAGTTAGAGGTAACAAGTGTGTATTTTTTTTTTTAATTTACATGGGTCACTGAGCTGGTGGTATATTTTATCAATATAGTCAGTTTTTATTCCATAATGACAATACCATTGCCATTGTCTTTGTTTTAATTGCTTGTAGTTCAGCATCGTTTAATGGAGAGATAGGACGATAGGAATTATATCTGTAGAATATGAAAAGAGCAATGTTTTTTAGTTTGGTTTTATAAAATATTGCGCTGTATCGTTGTTTGATTTAGTTAACACTGAAAAGGAAGTAAGTGATTCGTAAGCTTTTTCAAAATTGTAAAGATAATTAGCATGGTTGAATTCGAAAGCAGGGATGCTAAAGTTAGAGCCTTTGATTAGAGCTTGTTTACAAACATCATCAAGTTGAAGATCATTAATATTAAATATTGCATTATCAGGATTAAAACCTGATGAAGGTGAACAAAGTCGCAGTTTTTTGGAGTTTTCTATTTTTAAGTTGTTCCTGTCTGGTTATTATTTCCTGGTTATTCTTATGGACTAAGCACATCAAATGTACAAAATCAATGTACGAAGCATACTTTGGAAGATCTTGGCGTTGGTTTTCTAGGTTAGATAGATGTTATCGGTAGTGCTTATGTTTCAGTTTAAGTTCTTCCTCTAGAAGTCGGTGTTGGCAGGCGGGGTATGCAGATGAGTTCTGGAGTTCACCATTTGCTACTTTGAAACGAAGGAAAGATGGTGTCAGTTTATGTTGTCTGCATTCTGTAAGAAACTGGATATCGAGGACGGTTTTTTTAGTCTTTAAATCTATCTTTTCACACTCATCCTTACCTACTTGGCAGCATATAAGCTCACTATTTAGTAACTTTTCAATCATTAGTTTACTTAGTTATTAAGAAAAGGGGTAAATGGACGGGTGAAACAATGTTTATATATATATATATATTACACAATAGCTGAGTTAAGTGTGAAAATTTAGAACAATTTTAGATCTAAAGAGCTTTTTGAGTCATTAAGGATCGGGTGGTCTTTAGCTATGAGTAGACTTTCTTTAATGTAGAGGTCAAGGTCTGAAGATCCTGTGGTGATGATAGAGAAGTCGTTAAATGAAATATTGTAACCTGTGCTCTGCCCACCACAGGTATCGAAACCCGGTTTCTAGCGTTGTAAGTTCGCAGACATACCGCTGTGCCACTGGGGGTCATTTATTTGTATGTTTCCCTTCTGCATGTTTATATAATTTGTTTGTTAACTAGAGGGAGTTGCAGGCTGTTGAATAAAACGTTAAATTCCGCAGACATAGGGGCAATAGGTTTATACAAAATCGCTTTTGTCGTAGTGATACAGTTGCAAAAATATTGTTACGACAGCAGAAGTCACGTGACGTTGGTAACACGTGATGAGTTTCTAGAAGATTCACGAAGAGACGAGATGTACGCTTTTATAACATATAAGACTGCCAAGAAGTGACGGCAACAATGGAACTGAATTGCAGACAGAGATAAAGACGGACAATTGAGTCGAGTGCGGTACTGCGTGAATCGTTCATTGTGATTTATAGCGTTTGTTTAAGTTAAACTGACTGTGGAAATTTAGTGTATTGCAAAGTTGTACTGAGAAAGAGTAAACTAATTTTATTTAAGAAATGACTTGTATCGCTAAAGTTTCTTCGGAATGAATTTTTATGGAAAATTAACAAATGAACAGAGACAATATGTTTTCCAATTTGACAGCCAGTTTTTCATTATTATTTTTTTACTTTTAATCGCGGCATAGCGGCTCATAGAATGGCCGTGTTTTTATTTGTTTGTTTTTTTCAAGTACAAACTTTTAGCTCATAACTCTGTCATCTCTTGACCGCTTTCAAATCTAATTACACTTTTGGACTGGATTAATATATTTGACCACGCCCAAGGTCTCATAGGTTAATTTACTCTAACCCTACCTAAAATAATTTCAATTTGAGGATAGGCTGGTAGAGATTCTGTGAGTAATAAAATAAAATCGGGTACACGTGCTCCCCACGCTTGTTATTGCTGGCGCACAAAAATATAAGTAATTAAAAGGGGGAAAAAAGGTCTCAGATTAATTTACTCTAATCCTGCCGAAAATACTTTCAAGTGTCGCGGCTATTGAGGAGGGAGGGGACCTGGGGCAATTGCATCCATTTCTTCCCACTCACTCTGGCCCTGCTTCACACACACACGCAAATAAAAGCCTTCCGCTGGCGAAGCCATAAATCTGAGGCTTATAACAATGAATATCGGGTTTGAATACTTGGTGGCCAGAGGACAGATACCCATTGTGTAACTTTGTGCTTAATAACAAACAACAGCAACACCCATTAAAATTATGATGAAATACGATAAAAACAAACAAACTTAACTTACGTTTTTGTATTAAAAACCTATCAGTGACAGTAATTTAGTTTGAAGGAAGAGAAAACAAACTTTATATTTGTCTGCCCTTCCCAACTGGGGCGCTTGGGAACTTCTGTCCCCCTTCAACCCCGCGCGTGAAATTTAATTATTCTAGCGAATTTAGTTTGTCTTGTGTTTTCATTATAAGTCGAAAAACCACAGTGTCATCAGAAAGCCGTGAAGAAGGTCGGAGGAGGCGGACGCTGCGTCGTCAAATCCAGCGGCGGTTGAGTTGAAGAGGTCGATGAAGTTGCGTGGGTTGTATAGACGAACGAACTAGACAGGAAGATCCATATGTGCGTTACGTATGCTATGTTTATAAATTACGTGGTTTCGGATTAGAATGTTGTGGGTAATGAAGTAAATGTTGATGGTTTCCTAATTGAGTTCATTTCTTAACATTGGAATAGATTATAGACCCTTTACAGGGGGGCGTAGGTCCAATGCCCGGAAGAAATTTAGATGTGGGGGGACCTGAATGCCCGGGGAATACCAACTGTCACAGGACAGACGCCGAATAATCTATCTGTCCTGTGTCCCGGCTGTAAGGTAATACATGATTAGTGTTGTACATGCAAAGTGATTCACCCTTTGTGTTGCATTTTAAAGTTTCGGTACCTTCCTTTTAAATAAACTACTCTTCACTCCTCATTTACTTCACGTGCTATACTCGTGCTTTCCAGTGGCTCAGCGGTAAGTCTGTAGGTAATGTAGGTAACAAGTAACGTTATGTAAAATGTCTACAAATGTTATGAGAAATCTCGGGCTGGGTAACAATATATTTTTCGTCAAAGTGCACTCAGCGTTTTGTAGTAAAAGTTTCAATAAATAAAAAAACTTAAAGAACTGATATTTTTTTATAAAATAGAAAGAAAATTGAACATACTTTATCTATTTTCGTACCTTAATTTCTTCGTTATCTTTGGAACGGGGATAAAATTGATTGCAGAAGAAAATACGCCATTTTGCAATAAAAACGCGCTGGACTTTCACCCGTTGCTGTTCTCATCACTAAAAGTCAGCTTGAAGAACCAGGCAATATTATATACTTTGTATAGTTCAGATATTAACTTATATACGTTGAATGTTGGTGTAACGTTCAGAATCAGTTATCTGACCGATCATGTCTTCTTTAAAAGTTTGTTTTGCTTGTTTATTATTATGCACAAAACTACACGATGGGCTATCTCTGCTGTGCCCACCACAGGTATCGAAACCCAATTTGTAGCGTTATAAGTCCTCAGACTTACCACTGAAACACGGAAGAAACTCTTCAAAAAACCTTGTTAGCACACATCAGTTTAAAACGACTGTTAAAAAATAAGCATAAAATTATTCTGAAAACCTTGAACTACTTCTATAATTGTTATCAAGCTAATTATCAACGACTGATGCATAATTAGCTTGATAACAATTATACTACTGAACATGCTCATACATCAGTCGTTGATAATTAGCTTGATAACAATTATACTACTGAACATGCCCACACATCAGTCGTTGATAATTAGCTTGATAACAATTATACTACTGAACATGCTCATCATCTGAATAAAAGCCCTATAACTAAGACACCTTAATTTATCCGTAAATATTGCCTTTTCCGTGTTTGTTTGTTTGTACGTTACAGCTTCTCAGTCTCTTTATATTTTCTCCGTACATAAAATAATCTTATTTATTCACGTCAGTTTACTGTCCACGTGAAACAATTATACTACTGAACATGCTCACACATCAGTCGTTGATAGTTAGCTTGTTAACAATTATACTACTGAACATGCTCATATATCAGTCGTTGCGTCTACAACATTATATTTTTATATTCTTCTCGTTAAGGTGTGTGATTCATTTTTATTTTCACTCGGAAAGATTTATTGCAAGGAGCAACTTTCATTTATACGCGAGCCGAACAACGTTAGTTTAACAAAGGAAACCCTTGTTTATCGTATTTATCTGGCTGATGTTTTAGCGTTCCTTTCCGACAGTATTTCGTCTCTAGCACAATTTCGCTGAAAAGTTGCCAACACCTCTTCGGCTTCAGCCAGACGACATAAATATATGTTTATAAAAGCAAGAGAAACATCAATACCAGATGTTTTAGACATCGTTCATCGAAAAAAAATCATATTTTGGAACGAAATTTTCCAGTGTATGAATAAGTTCCAAATAAATTATCAAAAGTGAACAATTACAGTAAACCAACAAAAACTAGATGACTAAGATGTTATGTTTAACTAACAGCTTTATACTGACGTACTCGTTACATTAGATATTTCAGTATATATTTACGGGTTTGTTAGAAGAAGCGTAAATTCAGCTGTTGTAGAGCTGTTCAGTCTATCTGGTTAGCGGGTATAAAAATATACTTAATATAAACTGTTTACATCTGGCTAGTGTGTAAAAAATATGCTTAAAATTAATTGGTTATGTCTGGCTAGTGTGTAACCATTCACTTAATATAGATTGGTAATATCTGGCTAGTGTGTAAAAAATATGCTTAATATTAACTGGTTATATCTGGCTAGTGCACAAAAAATAAGCTTAACATTAACTGGTTATATTTGGCTAGTATGTAAAAAATATGTTAGTCATTAACTGGTTATAACTGTGTATAAAAATGTTAACATTAACTGGTTATGTCTGGCTAGTGCATAAAAAATATCCTTAATATAAACTTGTTATATCTGATTAGTGTGTAAAAAATATACTTAATATAAACTGTTTATATCTGGCTAGTGTGTAAAAAATATGTATAAAATTAATTGGTTATGCTTGGTTAGTATGTAAAAATGTATTTAATATAAACTGATAATAGCTGGTTAGTGTGTAAAAATATGCTTAACATCAAGTGGTTTATCTGGCTAGTGGGCAAAAAATATGTTTGTTTGTAATTAAGCACAAAGCTACACAATGAGCTATCTGTGCTCTGCCCACCATGGGTATCGAAACCCGGATTTTAGCGTTGTAAGTCCGCAGACATACCGCCGTGCCACTGGGAGGCATAAAAAATATGCTTAACATTAACTGGCTATATTTGGCTAGTATGTAAAAAAAGTATGTTAGTCATTAACTGGTTATATCTGGCTAGTGTGTATAAAAATATGTTTAACATTAACTGATAGTATGCTATATTGTTTTTTCACACTAGCCAGATAGTGTGAATAGCTCTACAACAGCTATTTAAAGCTTCTTCTAGAAAATCCAGGGCTAATTACTGATTTAGTTTTTCCGATGACGGATTATAATTTTCTCGTGCCCTACGAAGGTTGATCAGATTACAAAACCTACTACAAACTGTTCATCTTTCCGTAAAAGTAAAGAACATCGCTTATTGATTAATACAAACAAAATGAAGACAAAAGTATAATATTTTATTAATAAAAGGTTAAAATACTTTGAAGGTTTTGTACTAATGGTGACCTTAAAATGCTCTCTTTGGAGGAACTTCGACGTCCATCCCTCCTTTCAAAACTCTCTTCTTTTCACACATTCGTACTGTGGAAACCAAAACTGAATTAATGTCCAGAGGGAGGGCAGACAGCCAGCAGCACCTACCACCACAAGACCATTTTAGAAAAACTCTTTAACAGAATAATTGAACTGGCTGTCACTTTTATAACGTGACCACAGACGAAAGATCAAACCATGATCAGTGACGTCACCACATCTCGAATCCCTGACTCTTCCTTCCATGGACTGACTCACTATCCACTGGAGCCACACCTGGACAGTTTTATTTGAAGGAGTCAGACTGTTATTGTTTTAACTTATCGTAACCATATAACTTCCTTCTTTTCCAAAAAGGGACTTAAAACAAAAATATTTGTTCATATGTAGGGTTAATAAGGTTTCGTCAGTCTCTTTGACTTTTTATCTTATTATGTGTTTATTTTGTTATTCTTAACCATAATTATAGCCTACAAAACTACTTGAAATAATATCTTAAGCATTAAGAATTAGAGCCGGTGTTATTGTGTACAGGAGGCCTTCCCCACCCAGTTTAGATCTAGTGCCTAACTAGTTTCAGACTCCAAATTGATATAAAAACTCAATGAAAGATCATCAATAACATTAAAGTTAAGCCCCCATTAATCATAATGGAAATTTTTCGTAATTTATATAAAATAAATAGAGTTGAATATGTTTACTATTAGTACTGATAATGCCTCTCGTTAGCAAACCCCTCTGCAAGTTCCCCTTAGTTGATGATCTTTCCTGATGTTTACTAATCTGTATAATTCGAGAGTGGAACCACCATATTCCAGCACTAATTAGTTTGGTTTGAATTTCGCGCAAAGCTACACGAGGGCTATCTCCGCTAGCCGTCCCTAGTTTAGCAGTAATAGACTAGAGGGAAGGCAGCTAGTCAACTGCACCCTCCGCCAATTCTTGAGCTACTTATTTTACCAACGAATAGTGGAATTGAGCGTCACATTATAATGCTCCCCACGGTTGAAAAGGGAAACATGTTCGATGACGGGGATTCGAGCCTGTGATCCTCAGTTTGCGAGTCGAGCGCCCTAACCACCAGGCCACCTAGTGCTGAGCTGCAGCACTACTGCATTACTGTATTATTTTTGTTAATAGTTACAAATTTCGGCTCTTATCTTCCTCCTTAGTGTCGTTTGCCCTACATATCATGTATTTATTCAAGAAAGTAGATGCAACTTGTAAATTACAGCTGATTTTGTAGCTAATAGTAATTGGATTATTTACAAGAGTTTACACATATATATACATACAACTAGGTGAGCAAGATTGCTCAATTACTTGAAAGTAAACATTATATGTATGTATATATATATAAGGTGATTATATAGAAAGTTTCGCAATTCGGCGCGTCATACAAACGGTAATAACAAAGCGAATGTGACCAAAGGTTTTATGAACCAAGTGAAAGGATAGTCCTAGATTATATCCTCTACTTAAATAAAGGATTAAAATATTCTCATAAGTAGTGGGATATTGGTAATCAGATGGTTGAGTTCAAAACCAGACCATTAAGAGACAGATTCAAGAATGTCTGTGGCTGTCCTAGGAGTGAAACAAATAGTGTTCCGAATCACTGATACAGATACCGAAACAACGTTAGTACACTTGACATGCAGAGTCAGTTCTTCCAACCATGGGCTGGAATGTAGATGTAACATAATCCAATGTACGACGTTGCTCATAGACTACTACTTAGCAATTGCACTGGTACTTTAGTGGAATCTGTATAGAGAGATGGTTGGATGTTATTAATAAAAACACCCAGAATGTCTACACGTACTGCAAGTTCCAACAATTCCGTTCTTCTAAAGGAAGATCTTCAGATTTATAATATGTTAATTACCTGTGTTATTTGTGTAGTAGGAAGCAGTGTGAATCAATAGACAAACTAGAGGAATAGATGTGAGAGTCTCTCTAAAACAGTGTTTGGTGTACTTTAATTTAGTGTACTGTTTCACCATTAAAGATGCTATATTTAGTGTACTCTTCCAATATTAAACATCTTATATTTGTTGTACTTTTTCACCATTAAAGATCCTATGTTTGGTGTACTGTTTCACCATTAAAAGATCATATATTTGTTATACTGTTCCTCCATCGACGATCCCATGTTTGGTGTACTGTTTCACCATTAAAGATCTAAAGCATCTTTTTATTCCAAGAGAAAATATCCACTGGAGTCACATAATTTCAGTGGACTTGTGTAACAACTACCATTCATCAGTCGACTTGTGTAACAACTACCATTCTTCAGTGGACTTGTGTAACAACTGTCATTCTTCAGTGGACTTGTATAACAACTGTCATTCTTCAGTGGACTTGTGTAACAACTGTCATTCTTCAGTGGACTTGTATAACAACGATTATTCATCAGTGGACTTGTGTAACAACTGCCATTCTTCATTGGACTTGAGTAACAACTGTCATTCATCAGTGGACTTGTGTAACAACTGCCATTCTTCATTGGACTTGAGTAACAACTGTCATTCATCAGTGGACTTGTGTAACAA
>NW_013666029.1:140139-151368 GCF_000517525.1 Limulus polyphemus
TGGGCTATCTGTGCTCTGCCCACCACGAGTATTGAAACCCTGATTTTAGCGTTGTAAGTCCGCAGACGTACCGCTGTGCCACTGGGAGCTGTAGGTAAGTAATCTACGAATCTTGTTATAGATCTGAACGGTATAGTAAACGATATGGGCATGTGGCATGTTAGATATATGATCTCAAGTTAATAAGAAAATTTATGTTATGTTATTTATATTAATATTAATATTTATATCAATAGTAGTTTATTGTTAACTGAGTAACCACATGCTTTCCATGCTTTCATGACCAGGTGTACTTTTTCGAATAAGATAGGTAATTGTTTAGGTTGTAACATAGAAGGTCAAATTTCTATCACGTTGTCTTTCATTTATTTTTATTCATTTAATGACGTAATCATTTAAGTGTTAAGTCTAATAGAGAAAGCTGATATAACAGCCAGTCATCCTTACCTACTTGGCAGCATATAAGCTTATTTTCGATTCACCTTAGTATTTAGTAACTTTTCAAATATATTTTTTTCAAAATTTTAATTTTTACGATAATTATTACATTGATTTTTCAAATTGATACAACAGAAGACGTGTTGAAAAAGATACAAACATTAAATAAGATAAATGATAAAACAAATATCTTCAAAAACCATCTACATGTGGAAAACTCCTTTTTCAATTTACTTCTTCCTCAGATTTTGGACTTAGGTCAAAATTCTAGTACATCTCCTCCATGTACTGCAGCACTGACCAGACTAATACAAGGCGTAACAAGATACCAACCATGGGCCTTGCAAAGTAAGTTAAGATTTTATACGTGAAGTCAAGCTTCGATGTTATGCTTAATTTTGAATATACTTTACATTAAAGAAAATAACGCACGTATTCCCAGCTAATGATTCTTACTAAATATATTGAAATACAAAACTGTTCTAATGCAGAGAGCTACGTTTGTATATTGTTAAGCACAAAGTTACATAATGGGTTACATGTGCTACACCCACCACGGATATCGAAACTCGGTCTTTAGCGTCATAAGCTTCGAATCTTTGAAGTTTGTTTTTTAGGCATAAAACTTTATGTTTGTGTTTGTGTTTCATGACTAAAAGCGTAAATTGAGAATATATATTCAGCCTTGCACCTTTTAATCGGGGATAGATCGTGAATCGAGAACGTCTTCAGCAAGGTTTATCTTCTTTCTGACATTTTTTCTCCTAATTTGCGACGTTAAGAAGAGAAAATCCCCCCCCCCCAAAGGTTAATTTTGTATTTATAATTCTTTAAAATACTTACTTTCTCACCCAGCACATAAGCACCTATATCTAAAGATCAAACTTCAGGATATTTCTTAAGTTAATTCCAACTTACCTTGTTATACTAGAATGTATGGACATACATATACAGACAAAAAAGTGGCCCAAAATAAAAGAATCTGATTTCCGTAATAACAGTTATAAAAACAATTATCTTCCTTGAAAAAAAGTACAAAATACGAAATTAATATTTCTGAGTGCAATATCTAAATTTAAATAGCTTAGGATAAAAAAGTGTCGAATTTTAAAATGGAGCCAAACAAAGGTCAGAATGACATTTGAAAGGCGTGATGTGTGCGTGTTTAGGCCTAACGCTTAGAATAAAATACATTTTTGTTCTTTCTTTAAGATATAGCACTAGTCTTATTAAGTGTAAACGTAAAATAATCTTACACTTTATTTAAATGTATTTTGTACTGGATAATAAAATTTGAAAGTATGCTGAATTCGCAACAAAATAGGGGTGACTTTTTTGGCACTATTTCAAACTTTACTCCTCCCTTAGGCCCGGCATGGCCAGGTGGTTAAGGCACTCGACTCGCAATCTGAGGGTCGCGGGTCGAATCCCTGTCACACCAAACATGCTCGCCCTTTCAGCCGTGGGGGTGTTATAATGTGACGGTCAATCCTACTATACGTTGGAAAAAGAGTAGCCCAAGAGATGGCAGTGGGTGGTGATGACTAGCTGCCTTCCCTCTAGTCTTACACTGCTAAATTAGGGACGGCTAGCGCAGATAGCCCTCGTGTAGCTTTGCGCGCAATTCAAAAACAAACAAACAAACAAACTCCTCCCTTAAGTTTTAAGACATTTTCTATATATCTAAGTAAATATTGTCCAGTGGTACTATCCACTTGGGCCCATAAAAAAATTATTCATTGTTCACATTCTGACGTTAGTTTCTGTATTTTATGCTTTTACCAAAATATATTTTTAATCGAGTTTTATAATATAAGTGAAACTGTCAACAACCAATCGGTAGACATTAAAAATCACAATATTTATAGTTTTACATTTTTATATTGTGATTGATTTTCATTATTTTGAATATATTTAAATGAGTTTATTATTTACAAACAATTTGCATCTTATATAGCGAAAAATTTAATTACGCCCTTAATTAGAGAAATTTCACGTAAATGAGTTTTATTTTGTATGAATATGATCTTCTGTAAAAGTCGTAATTTAAGAATTATATGATCGGTTGGGAGCCGAACATTTTTCGGGATCAGGGACTCATGATTGGTTAATCCAACACTGAAGTAATGTATGCAGTTGGGTGCTTGCTATTCAGATACATTTTCTCAACTGTATCGCCTTATCAGAGTTTTTCAGAATATTGTATAAATACAGTAAGTCTCAAAATATTCTAGAGCAGTCGTTTATAGTTAAGCTACGCATGTAAAACTGGAATTTACTACACGTTTTCCACTCCTTTTAGTTTAAAAGTAAAGTTTACCACATTTTTGCCGAGTTTCTATAGTTCCCTGGCTATAACATAGCATTGTGCGGTATGTCTGCGGACTTACAACCCTCAAAACCTGGTTTCGATACCCGTGGTGGGCAGATAGCCAATTGTGTAGCTTTGTACTCAACTACAAAACAAACAAACATAGCATTGCCCAAGTAAGTTTTTCTAGCTTTAACTTTTCCCAAGAACTAATTGGTTCAAACGGAGATTGGGCACCTTCTTGTTTGATTCTTTTGTAGGAATAACAACGTGATTTTAATTAGCAAGTCGAGTCATTCTTGTTGGCGAATCAGGCAGTAGCTGCAAGTGAACTCGCCCATGATCTTCACGGCGCATTGGCTGACTGATTCAACAGGTACCAATCATTACTTTCTTATGTCAGAACTCGAGAGTTCATTGTCATATTTAAAACAGTGTTTTTGTCTGAAAGATCAAATTTTTGATAGGTTTAAAGCAGATTTTACATGAATTTTCACATGTGTAAATTGTAAAGAAGTTTTAGTTTAAGTTGGGCTTAAACAATGCTTTCATAATATTTTTGTAACTTTAACTTCTACACGAGAACCTTTAAAGCTCTCGCTTTCGACTGCTGGTAACATATCGGCATGCTCTTATGTGCTTTTATGCTCTGAGAACTCTACAAATGCTATTGCAACTTAAGGGTTAACATTCATTTATGTGGGTTTCGTTTGGCTTTCGCCATTGAAAGAATTGTGAATAAGTTTCTCCGCTGGATAGTAGATTATAGGTGTATATTTAAAGTACGGATTATTATTGTTTTGATGAATCTAAGTGGGATTTAGATTTCATAGAGCCTGAAGCAAGGGTTAACTTTATTTTTTTTACATTTAAACTTGGGGACACTCTCTTCAACTGATTCTCTTTTATATGTTAGTCTAAGTTACAGAGGCAAGAACATGCACAAGCAAGAGATATGTTGTTCAATAATGTCTTCGTCACCTTTGCTAGCCTCACACCGTTTTTTGGTCACACATACAACCACGTGATCACTTGCCTACCATAAACTGTATTGCTATAGTGTTGCCTTGTTTCATATGATAATACATTGTTTTGGGGAGTTTTTTAGATTTTAAACTATAAATGTTTCTATTAAGTATTTGTTCCTTGTATAAATCTGTGTTGATCCTCGTTTTTTGTCACCCACTGACGCACCAGTCAGGAAAATATACACGGATACGAGATCCGCGAGCCTCCAATTATTTGGGAGCCTAACACCTCTACTCTGCATGAGATACCACACGTGTAATGGAACGGCCATATGAACGAAACTATGCTAAGAAGGCTATGTCTCGAGTTTACTTGCTGGATTTAATTTGGAGATGAATCGATGGTTAATCTATGTACCCTTAATCACTGAGCTTCAATGCTTCGGGATTAAGTGGTTAAATCCTGCTCCTGCAGAAGCGAAATGTTAAATTTATTCCGTCTGGTTGCGTTTGTAGGCTAAAAAATATTGATCCTAGAAAAAGTAGTGTTCTGATTTCCAGTTTCAATTACTGAATAATGGCATTTGTTTTCCAATTTCAATTATTGAATAAGAGTATTCTGATTTCCAGTTTCAATTATTGAATAAGAAAGATTATTCTGATTTCCAGAGTTAATTACTGAATAAGAGATATCTGATTTCCAGAGTTAATTACTGAATAGGAGAAGTCTGATTTCCAGTTTCAATTACTGAAGAAAATCTCCTCTGTAAATACTTTATACTAAACTGCTTTAAGCTCATTTTTAAGTGGTTTGATTTCAATCAAGAAAAGTAATTTAACATGCTTTGCACCAAGTATCCAAGATTTATTATCATTCAGGCAAAAATAAGGTTACCTACATTTACATATACATACCGTTGTATAACTCATAAAACGAATCGTTTGTCTGTTTGTTTATAGTTACGCACAAACAATCACAACGGGCTAATTGGGTTGTGCCTATCACTGGTATCGAATCCCAGTTTCTAGCGTTATAAGTCCGAAGATTTACCACTGTGCAATTGGGGAGCATAAAAAGAATTATATAGAAGAAAATGACTTCACTCTTATATATAAACTTGCATTTAAATACATGGGTGTGTGTGTGTATGTGTTAAATCGAGTAATCGGGTCAAAAAAACATATAATAGAGAGGACAAGTAATGATTAATAACTTCTGGTCGAAAGTAAGCTAAATATATATATAAGAAGTAAAAAATAGCAGGTACTTTAATAAAGCAGTATTCTATTTAATAGACGTGACAAATTGACTAGAAACACTTGATGTTATAGGCCAACACATCAGAAAACAAAAATCAATAAAGCTTATACTGCATTGTTTCATCAGTTGTGTACCCACTCTGTTAACGATTTTTTCTACCATAATCTCAATAATATCTCACAAGGTTACACCAGCTTAGTAGATTCAGATTAAATACACTAAGCCAACGATGTAAAATAGTTGTAATAAGCGTAATTTAAAAAATAATGAAATTTGTTTTAAACTTTATAACTAATAACCAAACAGAATCTGTAGAATATCCTAATCATATTTGTAGATTGTCTTAGTCATATCTATAGAGTGTCTTAGTCATATCTATAGAGTGTCTTAGTCATTTCTGTAAAATGACCTAGTCATAAGAGTAACCGTGAACGTAAGAATTATACAGCGATGGAAGTACATTGAATATTACATTTATTAACACCTCTGTATATTAGTTAAAGTAAATAAAAAATACTGAAACACTACTTTTGATACTTTGCTTTGTTATTGTTTTATATGTATACAAATGTTGAGAGTCCCCGAAGACTGGAGTGTTAGAGACACTATAACGTATCTAAATTTCATCCTTTGTTCCTTAGTCATCTACTTTTATTTATATTCACCCGTAATTTCAGTACATCAAGTACTTGTTTACTGACATTTATTTAGGAAAGACATTTTCGTTATTTCTCTAGCGATTGACGCATCTCCAAAACTCCCAAGTGGAATTCTTCGAGGGAAGTGTAAATTTCTGGGAGAGTACGATGAATGCTTGAATATTGAAACCCCAGAAAAAGGATATCCCGATGTTAGGAGCTCTGTTTCCTGATATAAGAGGTCAGTATTGTATGCTGATTTTGAATCCAGTGTCTCCTAGTCAGAACGTAACACAAGAAGACAATTCTACTTCTGATAATAGAGATCAACAGAATGGTCAAAACATTTTGATAGTGAGTAAATATTTTCTTCCTTTAAGTTAAAATATGTTTATAATGTTAAATAGTAGTTGTTTGTTTGTTTTTTTACTTTCCACCCATATAATGATAAGGGAATTTGTTTTTCAAAAGTTTGTGCAACAAACATTAATTATCATTTAAATGATATTGAGTCAATATGAAAAGTTTAGCGAAGATTATTTCTTGATCTCTTTCATACTATAAACAAAACAAAATAGCGTTGCAGGGTTCATCACTGTGTGCTTAATGAACTACATGTCGTGAATAGGAATCGAATAATACGAATATCGTGAACAGGAATCCGAATATCTTGAACAGGAAGCGGAGGCTAACAAAGTGTCAGAAGTTATGGTTATAGTATGGTCGCCAGTTGTCAATTAAAAGGCTTTTACTTATACTTCTTAATAATATAAATATATACTGTGTTGTTGTTTGGCTTAGGATTTTTCTACAGTAGGTGTCTGTGACTTGTTGGCGATAAATTCAACAACAAATGAACATCACACAATTCACTTGTTTTCAAAATAATAATATATATTCGGAACAAGTTAAACGTATGTACAACAAATTATTCACACTATAGAGATTATAGGCATATCATAACTACTATATATATATAGTTCTCTTCTTGTTGTTAAAAGTCCACTTAGGCCTATTCAATTACTTTAGAATTTCGGTTGCCAAGCCGAACTATCTTCTCTATTACTATCGCACTAATATTATGTGTGTAATTCACTTACATCTGTGGCGTGAGTTACTGTAATCGTTTGGTCTTCTTTCTTCTAAATATCCTTTGTTCATTTTATCAAAGCGCACTCAGGCTGATTCAATTACTTTATAACCACGCTTTCACGGAATTAATTATTTTTCTTATCTCCTTTTCTACTGTTAGTCTTACTCTAACACGTTAAACTTTAAGCCTATGTTAATCGTTAGGCCTATCACTTCTACGGCAGCTAACTTCACGCCGAACTTTTCCTTCCCATAAGTTTACTCTCTTTTGTCATTGTCTCTATCTTGTTTCCGCTCGTTTCACACTATTTATTTGTTTATCACTTAAACGTCTGCCCGCCTTCTAGAAATCTCTATATTCTCGACATCAATCTATTGCACGCGACGTTCGATAGTCTCAACATCGATGACTTATAAATACAACTTCCTACAATCGTCTGCTTTTAACTCTTATTATAACAAAAAATAAATAATACTAAAATAGTCACTCACAAAAATAAATTAATCAATAATATCAAACTAAACAGTCTTTTATATCATGACACTGTTGACACAAAGTAATCCGAATATTGTAAACAGGAAGCAGAGGCTTACCGAGTAATCGGAATATTGTGAACAGGAAGTGGGAGCTTACAGATTAATCCAAATATCGTGAACAAGAAGCGGAGCTAGCAGAGTAATCCAAATATCGTGAACAGGGAGTGGAGGCTTATAGATTAATCTAAATATCGTGAACAGGAAGCGGAGCTTACAGAGTAATCCAAATATCGTGAACAGGGAGTGGAGGCTTACAGGGTAATCTCAAATGTTTATTAGAAATGAGCTTTATCAGAACATTACAATTTCTGCATATTAGTGATTTATTTTCCTACTTATAAAACAAGTTGATTTCCAGTTTATACGTAAACAAGCTGAATGCCTGTCATGTGAGTGGAAATAATGATTAATTTCTCTTATCAAAATTATGTCTAAATATGTGTTTTATGAACATGTATTTTAAAAATTAATTATAATATTGTAACAATATATGTATGAAGAATGACTATCCTATTTCTAGTGTTTCACGAAAACAACATTTTTATGTATAATTGGTCATATCCAGTAAGTATTGCTTGATTAGTATTTTGTCTTCTGTATATTTTTAAGTCATATTCAAATATTCTTCTTGATAAATATTTATAGAATGAAGAATGCGAAAAACTGATTCTCAAAGATGTATTCCTGGTTGGTCAACTGTATGACCCTGCCAATTATTAATTGTGATGGTAAAGGCAGTGTATTTTATTATGAATTTTGGGGTCTTCTCCTTGGGTTGTATCTCTGTTTTTATCTTTGTTAGGCTGCTGAGCTGAAGAAGCGCCCTTTCATTTGGGCTTTTCAAAATATAAATGTGCTGCGGGTAAAACATGCGGGTTATTATAGATTTGTAGCCGAGGGTTCCGATTGGACAAAATTCGGTGATGTTGCTTCAATGTGTCTCTTTGACAACCAAGCAAACGAAATGAATAATTTCAGCGAATGATTATGATTTTTGTATAAGGCCAAACCCAAGCATGGAGGAGGGCGTGTGTATATACTAAATTAAATTTTATTGCTCATCATAATCTCTTCCAACCTACCCTCAAATCTAATTATATGCCCAAAGTAGCGCATCGACCGCTCATATATATATATATATTTAAAAAAGACAAAAGTGATTGTCGCACAAAAAGCGCCGTCGTTTCGTACAAACTGCGTGTCGATCGGTACCGAGATATCGGCGTGACAGATTATATATAATAGTTATATATATATATTGTACTTCATGCGACTATTATGTATTTGTAATGTTAGTTTTAGTGAATACGTCTTTCTCTATTAGTGAGTTCGCTTCGGCTCACCCTCTTTATTCCTTGCACTATCTTACAGATGGTTAGTTTAAACTTTTCCTCTCTTTAAGTATCCTTTCTGCATCTTATCACTTGAAATAAAATAACAGTATGAACGTGAGCACACTCACCTTTACTAGAAAATTTAAAATTTTACATTATTCATAGATTTCTATTTCAATGACAATAAGAAGTATGAAAGATTTTATCAGCTAATTATCAGTCTTTCTTTTAAGTGAGAGGAGCTTAAGACCCTCAATAACTTTTTAATTTCGTACCAAATGTGAAACTTTAACTTCGTAAAGTAAGTCTTAAGAGTTGAGGTTTTTGCAGATTTAAAATCATTGTAGAAATAATTTAAACGAAATTTGCCACTGGGGGGCTTTTTATATGATAATGTTGGTTTTATATAAGTGTTTCAAATACCACTTACATTAGAGGGCAGTTAAACGTAAGCACGAGAAGTGGTCAAACCATTTGCAGCAACCCTGATAAAGATAAAATATATAAATACGAAACATTGGTCAAAATAAAAAATAAAAATACTTGAACAGTTGAATAAATCTTGGAAAGTGGGCAATACTCAATCAATAAACCTTTACAAATAATCGATAATGCATCTTAGCTTCCTAATTTTATACAAATATAAAATTTTAAAGTGATGATTTCATATAGAAATTCATACTTATAATGGTTACCAAGATAACTAATCTCTTGCGTTGTACTGCTGTGTGATATACTTGAATTACAGTTCTACGTAATAACTATGTTATGTCTCTATGAGAGTAGATAATACAATTGTACACAGCGGCATGTCTGCGGACTTACAACGCTAGAAACCGGGTTTCGATACCCGTGATGGGCAGAGCACAGATAGCCCTTGTGTAGCTTTGTGCATAATTAAAAACAAACAAGCATCATATAAAAAAGATCCAAATATCCCCCTAGTGTTATTTTTTTTTCTAAATCAAAGAAATATTTAACTAAACTTTACTTAAATTTGAGATAGGACTGTCTAAACAATTCAAAACTGTATGCGTTTAAATTGTAAATTTATGCAGTATTGTTTACTTAACAGCACGGTCCGGCATGGCCAGATGGTTAGGGCGCTCGACTCGCAATCTGCGGGTCGCGGGTTCGAATCCCCGTTACACCAAACATGCTAGCCCTTTCAGCCGTGGGGGCGTTATTAGTGGTGGTCAATCCCACTATTCGTTGGTAAAAGAGTTGGCGGTGGGTGGTGATGACTAGCTGCCTTTCCTCTAGTCTTACACTGCTAAATTAGGGACGGCTAGCGCAGATAGCCCTCGAGTAGCTGTGCGCGAAATTCAAAACAAACAAACTTAACAGCACCAAATTAAAATGATATTTAGAAGAAATCAAAGAATACTAGGACTAAGACATCAGCGTTAGTCTGAAGACAACTCAATTAATTATGATATCAGAAAACCTTGAATAATCACCATATGAAATCTTTTATTCCTACACTTATTCTACACGTATTACAACACCCTTATATATAATGTGTATATATGTATATATATATATATAGTATATATAAATACGAGTGAATAACTTTTTTAATTTTTCCAACCCCAGTACATTATGTTTATTTAAAGGGTGATGTTTTGAACTCTCTCAGTTTTAGAGATGGTCTTGCCTCTCTCCTTGCTTATTGTGTTGGACTGATCTAGGTATTATTCTGGATAAAAGTAAGAAGATAAAAATAAATCGTAATCTTTCAACATTTTATTGGGTATTTTTTAATTTGTTAATTGGCTTTAATTATTCATTTTGGACTGCTTAAAACTTAAATTAAATTACTTTCAGAACTGATTCGTCACATTTTATCATTTACTAAAAAAATTGTTTTGAATCGCATAAGCCAGACACTGAACTACGTAATATATAAAGCTACTTATTACTTCTTATTAATGACAAAGCCTCATAGATCTTCTGTCAGCTTTATGAACGATGTGTCTTTCACAATAAATACATTCTCTTTTCTCACCTAAGGTAAGGCGTTTAGAAAAATAATTAATACAGCGAAGTTGAGAATTATATATCTAACAAAACATTTAATAACTTTCAGAACTTTTCCAGCATAAATTTTTTATATATATATATATAAGAATGCTCATACAACTAAAGTTTTGTTAACAGATCTTCAAACAACGGTAATAAACTGTGAAACCAAAGAACAAAATCCACTAACAGCAGAGCAAAAATGGATCATATAAGTATATAGATTTTGTTGAACAAAACACAGGTAATTTCTTCCTTTTCATCATTGTCGTAGAACTTAATGTCATTTTATTGTCGTTCATGAAAGTGTGGCTTAAATATTGAAACGCGGCAGCAGCTAGGTTTAAAAATGCGATACTGAATAAACATTATGATAGTGCTCAAACACAATATAACTAAGCAATAATAGTATAAACCAAAAGGTGGAAATCATCAAATGAAATAAGGTTAACCAAAAGGTGAAAATCATCAAATGAAATAAGGTTAACCGAAAAGTGGAAATCATCAAACGAAATAAGGTTAACCAAAAGGTGGAAATCATCAAAAGGTATAAATCATCAAATGAAATAAAAGGATAATCAAAAGGTATAAATCATCAAATGAAATAAAAGGATAATCAAAAGGTGGA
>NW_013666029.1:152003-156026 GCF_000517525.1 Limulus polyphemus
ATATAATAAGGTTCATTAAAAGGTGGAAATCATCAAATGAAATAAGGTTAACCAAAAGGTGAAAATCATCAAATGAAATAAGGTTAACCGAAAAGTGGAAATCATCAAACGAAATAAGGTTAACCAAAAGGTGGAAATCATCAAAAGGTATAAATCATCAAATGAAATAAAATGTTCACCAAAAAGTAGAAATCATCAGATATAATAAGGTTCATTAAAAGGTGGAAATCATCAAATGAAATAAAAGGATCATCAAAAGGTAGAAATCATCAAATGAAATAAAAGGATAATCAAAAGGTAGAAATCATCAAATGAAATAAAAGGATAATCAAAAGGTGGAAATCATCAAATAAAATAAAATGATCATCAAAAAGTATAAATCATCAAATGAAATAAAAAGGATCATCAAAAGGTATAAATCATCAAATGAAATAAAAGGATAATCAAAAGGTGGAAATCATCAAATAAAATAAAAGGTTAATCAAAAGACGAAAATTGTCAATTGTTTGTTTGTTTATTGAATTTCGCGCAAAGTTGTACGAGGGCTAAGCTTAAATTCAACGTAATCAGCAATAAGGTTTGATTTATTATTAACTTCGCGCAAAGCTACACGAGGGCTATCTGCGCTAGCTTTACATAATTTAGCAGTGAAAGACTAGAGGGAAGGCAGCTAGTCATCACCACCCACCGCCAACTCTTGGGCTACTCTTATACCAATTAATAGTGGGATTGGCCGTTACATAAAAACGCCCCCACAGCTGAAAGGGCAAGCATGTTTGGTAGGACGTGGATTCGAAACCACAGATTGCGAGTCGAGCGCCCTTACCACCTGGCTATGCCGGGCCTAAAGATATAGACTCGCAATGTGCGGGTTTCAGTCTCGAGAACGTTGTAATGTGGTAGTCAATCCCACTACTGGACTAGAGTGGTCCAAGAGTTGGTGGTGTTGATTAGATGCCTTCCCTTTAGTCTATCACTTCTAACTTAGGACAGCAAGCACAGATAATCCTCAAGTAGCTTTCCATGAATTTCATCAAATTCTTCAAATTAAGATTTAAGTATATATACTGCAAATTTTTCATTAACAGTCGAAACCGGAGAACTTCAAATCAAAATGATAATTTTCAACTTTGTTAACGACATTTTTTTAGGCTTCAATCAAGATGTGTAAGAACATAAGTACTAAAATATTTATTGTTAACCATCGTTAAAACTGTCATCTTGATTTAAATTTTAACTCTAGTTGATCAAGCACAATACCAATAGCAAGTTTTCAGGTCATTTAGACTTACAGAGTTACCCGAGTGTCACAGCAACTAAAGAAAATTTATTGACACAAACGGTTAACTAAAGAGGTGTACAGAAATTTTAAAAACTAACAAAATGTATAAACAACCTTTCTAACAAGAACATTTTATCGGTTGCTAAATAATGTACAATTTATTTACATTTTTTAAAGAACTACTTTAATGACTGGTAATAACTGATGTATCCTTCATTTTTAACCCCCCCCCCCCCATCCCCAGTGCCAGAGCGGTAAGTCTGCATGCTTACTACGCTTACTACCCGTGGTAGGCATGGACAGATAGCCTATTGTGTATCTTTCTGCCTCAACAACAAAAACAATCGTTAAAACTAACCAACACCGCCATCTATTGGTTTAGCTTTTACCTATATTTTTATTTCATTTCTAACCTTAGTGCCTTTCAAAACTATCCGTCTTAAAATCACAAGAAAGAGAAAATGTATTTGTCGTCCGAGCCATTCGTAAATATCAGGATAGTTGTATAATTATTTTACTTTTTGACGTTCAAACTTCCAGTATACAAAGCAGTAATAATTACCAGGTCAGATATAGAAAGAAGGTTTCCATTCTCTAAAACTATAATATTTGTTTATATGTTTCAGAATTTCTGGCAAAATTATGCAACAGCCATCTTTAATTTTTAAATGGTGGCTTAGCCTGAAAGCAAATATTCAATAACACTCATTGCCAGTTCTTGAAATACGCCAAACAAAAAGTGGGATTTGACTGTCGCACTTTTGATGCACCCACAACCCCAAAGTACGGGTCGTGTTTTTGCGACAATGGGTGAAGAACCATGAATCCTCTGGTTAAGAGTTCAATAGGTCATGCATGGCCCACAAAATAAAGGATCTTTAATATTAAACAGTAAAATAACTTATTATTTCAGACATTGATGCTATGTGGATGTTAATAATTTCTTATGTTTTACGTTATTTTCAGCACAAATCAGAAACTATTTACGAATATTTACAACAAACCCTATTGTCGCATAGGCCCTTATTGTGTTGGGATATTTGCAGCATCTCTCATGACAAGCTTTCAAAATTAAACCAGTAAGAATTTTGTCTCGTAAATTTTCATTATCCAGTAAGTTGCATTTTTTATATTGCTATGAACTTGTTACAAATTAACAGTGCCATGTTTCATTCGTAGTGTAAAAACTATAATTCTAAATTATACTATGAATGGTATCAATCTCAACATTAGAAAAATTCATTTTTTCCAATTCTGTTCCACTCATATGGAGGATCTCAAATTACACTTGTAGGAAGTAGCTTGATTTTTTTTATTTTTTTATTTTTGGTTGAAGAGTAAAGTCAAGGCCTAATTTATCTAAGATTTTTTAAACCGAAGACATAATCACAGTAATGATTAGAAGCTTATTTTGTTCAATAATGACAATATCCAATTTCATTTAAGGTTACCCAAGTCAAAGGATGGTCTCATGTCATTACATGTAACCGTTCCGTGCTTTATGGTGTCCATCCTTGGACTAATGGTAGTCCACCCAGTGTTGAAGTAGCAACACTCTATACAACCGGCCCGGCATGGCCAGGTGGTTTGGGCGCTCGACTCACAATCTGAGTCGCGGGTTCGAGTCCCACCAAACATGCTCGCCCTTTCAGCCGTGGGGGCGTTATAACGTGACGGTCAATCCCGCTATTCGTTGGTAAAAGAGTATCCCAACAGTTGGGGGTGGGTGGTGATGACTAGCTGCCTTCCCTCTAGTCTTACACTGATGAATTAGGGACGGCTAGTGCAGATAGCCCTCGTGTAGCTTTGCGTGAAATTCATAACAAATAAACAAACAAACAAATCGTCTTCTTAGCTATTCAAAGTATTTTTATTGGATTCAAACAAGAGTTTCTCCACCTCACATTTCTTCTCTTAGTTCACCAAAGAGGAGTGTTGGATAACAAAAAATCTTTAACACATACTAATCAAAATGAAAAAAAATAATAATCTTATTATTTCTAAAATTATACCCCCTTTTTTTTCAGGTCCAATCAACGGTCTTTTGTCGTGGAAAGCCTTTATTCCACGGTGACGTCTAAGTTACGTGATTTACCTTGTTCACCCTTTAGTGATGCTGTTCCACTAGGAACAGAGAGTGGAAACGATCTATTTTAGCCATTATAGTGTGGTAAGTAGAGGGAGAATTCAACATATAGAGAAGGTCCCCTTTTTATTTGCCATTTACTTGGTCTACTGAAATGTTAATGTGCATTTTGCAAGTAATTTTTTCAAGAAATGTTCTTTTATTTCAGAAAATGTTTAAAATATTTATTTCAGAAAGAATTTACAAATGGTATTAGTTTCTCATATTCTTTAAAGAAACTAGATATTCCTAAATAAAGATATTATAATATATATTTTTTCGAAATACTAAAACAGCACTTAAAACCTTTTTTTTTCTCTTATAGGTTTACATGTTTTTCAGCTTTCTTCTGATATGCGTAACAGTAGCTTTTATCTTATCATTAGCTGTTGAAGCCCCATTTATGGCGTTAGAAAAAGTCATCTTTAATACAAAGAAAAAACGGAATCCATAAACACCAAAAATTACAGTGTGGCGGTAATAATGGATACTTTGAAATCACGGGGAAGGACTCCTCCAATACAAACACAGATTCTAGAAATATACCCTGTGACAAATTTATTATTCTATATATATATATATATATATATATATATATATATATATTAATATGTTG
>NW_013666029.1:156103-171719 GCF_000517525.1 Limulus polyphemus
TCTCAAGTGTAAGAATCAACAATATGTGTTTGTATGTAAACGCTAGTGTAGCTTTGTACTGTTACGTAATCTAAATTTTTGAGAAACTCTCCACACGCCTATAAATATAACCAACGCGACACGCCAAAAAACAGTATCTGTTTTTGGTTTGCTATAGTTGGTATACTATAAACCTCGAAAGCTATAATTGCGATTAACGCTTATTAATCGGAAAACTTCAGATATTTGACCAGGAACATTTATAAACTTCGAAGGTTATAAACCATTTAACTTCAGTGGATTCACATCGGACATTGGTACTTTTACGAAGACATTATATGATATTAGCGGTAAAAAACAAACAAACTCAAGCTCGACTTGTAATCGGCGTCTGATCAGCGAGGCCCACAGAGCTAGCTAGCTCTCTATTAAGTGAATTATACCTACATCAACTCGAAATTAACTCGCTCATCATGAACCCTCGATAAGACATCAAGGAAGTTCCAGACTAGAAAAAAGACTTTATATTGCTTGTAAGTTTGAAAAACTTTTGTATATAAATCATTGTTTGTAATAAATACTTGTAATGACTGTAAATTGTATTGTTGGTTATATATTAAAATATATTTCTATTAAAAAAGAAACTGTGTGTATCAATCTTGTTAGCAAATATCATAAATTGGATACTTATCGGCATTTATTTAACTACTGAATTTAAATTATCATTTAGCTCGGTTTCAGACCATTCGAAATTGTAATACGTAACAATCCTTATAATCAAACTTAGTTATGATGTGCTGATATTCAAAATCAACTTACAATATCGTCATACATAAAGAGTGATCTATAGTGTAATTTCTCCTCTCGAGTAGTAGTATAATTTATTTAAATTGTTTCACATAACAAAAAGATGTGGATAACAACTGACTGTATTGTCAAAATACTACCTCACTGGATATACTGTTAGAAAAAAAACTGTCTTCAGTTAAGTTTTTTGAACATTATTTTCAATTGGGAAATATCAATTGTAAAAACTCGTATAAAATTTCTTTCAATTAACCCCAGTAAATAACAAACAAATATAAAGTTTCGAGCAACTGTAGGCAAACAATGTGTGTGTGTGTGTGATAAATCTCAGCTAAAAATATTAATGATGCCAAAACTTTAAAGGTGCAAATGCTAGAAAACTGAGAGAGTACACTAAT
Organism: Limulus polyphemus; assembly: GCF_000517525.1. Classification (NCBI taxonomy): domain Eukaryota; kingdom Metazoa; phylum Arthropoda; class Merostomata; order Xiphosura; family Limulidae; genus Limulus; species Limulus polyphemus. The sequence continues at coordinate 157,288 of NW_013666029.1, forward strand.
TAGCTGATCAGCTGCACAAAGTACAAGCGGCTTGTATGCTAGCTATTACATGGCGAAAAGACACTATAACTAATAAGACATTATAAAACAGATACAACGTGAACAAAACAACCGACTGTCCTCGGCAACATATTGGGTGACCAACTCATTATTATGCGACACTGTATGTGAGGTGTTTCTAAGTATACATCTTCGCCTGTTTGAGTGGTTAAATGCCAACGGTTAAATCAGAAAATTAGTCCTCGAAAAGTATGGAAAAATCAAGCAATGAAGCCGAAATTGTACGCAGTTCTTAAATAAAATAATTTAAAGCACGTTTTCTTAATTCTCCCTTGCAGTGAATTTGATCGGAATTAACGTAGCGACATCTTCTCAACGAGTATTTCGTCTTTCTCCTGTACATTGATCAGCAATGGACAGAACGGATTACTCGACGCGCAGAGTATTTATCCTTAGGTATTCTTCAGTGTGGGGAGTTAGCGAGTCCTCCAGAAGCAAAGAAGTGTGCTTCCCTCATTACGGATACATCTAGTTTTGCTTATCTTTCCCTACTTTCACACATTTTACACTTTGAAACTCTAATACACAAAAAAAAGTTAAAGCTCCCCAGGAACTAAAGTATCCGTATAATTTCCTATAAGTACCAACTACGTGTTTGCCCAGAGGTCTATTCGAAATCAACTTACAGCTGTAGAAACCACATTTACATCCAATTTTTTATTGTTTCGTGATCAGGGTCTTTGTTAAGAACGCCAGCAAATCGGAAATTATTAAAATATTTATAATGCTACTACTATATCTTATAAAGATATCGATTCATTTTCATTTTAAATCTAAAGATTACTCTTTAAAACTATACTTTACAAACCAGCCTAAATGATGTTGCTTCTCACATGCCATCACCTAGTCGTTTTGACTAACATTTATTTAATTTTGACTTTTGTATCTATAAGTAGAATAATTTGGTTGGTTGGTTTTAGAAGATAATCGTATGGACTAAACTCATAATATTTGCATTATGTTTACCCACAAAAAAATTGAAAATAAAAAATAAAATAACGTTGAAGTTTCAGGTTACAAAAGTATTTCCAAATCACATGAAAACAGGGGGTTGAGTAAGTTATGTACATGTCGCCATGTCCGGTCATGCTCTATCTGGCGCCCGTACATCTTGAAAATAGCCCTGCAAGCCAGTTTCCATTACAAAAGGCTCCGTCATAAATTGTCATGTCCGAAGCAAGTCGCTCTTTCCTGTTTGATTTAATTACCAATCTTGTGTGAAAGGATGTCGGATTCCCTGCTCCAAGTTCCACAGTCCGATCACATAGAAATGAATAGGTGATGTATCCTCTGACTTAACCAGTATGTGTTCGTATGGAATAGCATGAATATCCATTTCATTCTCCAGCTGCTTGAGGTATACGACAGTTAAACAGGAGGTGTCACTCACAGTCTTATCTTAATGAATCCATACCCTTTGGCCTCGTTTTCGTTCAAAGTAAGTATTTCTGTGTGGCAAAAAGCACATTGATTTGACTATAACCAGAGTTCATCTTGATCTTCGTATCCATTCTCCTAATTCTTAACTTGCCTCTGGTGTTATATCTAATGATGATGACGAATTCGTTCGAAAACGTTTCACGACATGATGTGTACCAAATTTTGAAATTTTTCTAACCCATTGACAAGTAAAAAATTGCAAAAGACTGCTACAATTTTCAAGGAGCGCGTACGCTTCTGCGAGTGTTCCCCATTCATCCGTTTTTTCGGCGAGTGTTACCACGGACTGCTGTTCCCCATTCATCCGTTTTCTACGGTTGGTCTTCCTTTCTTGGACATGTCATAAAACTAACTAGTGATTGTGTCACCTTTCCAGACAGAATTCCTTCTTGGTTATGTTGCTTACTGTTTCTTGGGGCACCTGGACAGGTTTTGCCACTGACCTTTGCGTTATTAGATTCTCACCTGTTACAAGATGCAGCACTTTTCATACCAGAACTGGCTCGGCATGGCCAGGTAGTTAGGACATTTGATTCGCAATCTGAGGGTCGCGGGTACGAACCCTCTCCCACCAAACATGCTTTCCCTTTTAGCCGTGGGGGTGTTATAATGTGACGGTCAATCCCACTATTCGTTGATAAAGGAGTAACCCAAGAGTTCCGGTGGTTGGTGATGACTAGCTGCCTTCCCTCTAGTCTTTCACTGCTCAAATAAGGACGGCTAGCGTAGATAACCCTTGTGTAACTTTGCGCGAAATTCAAAATAAACAAACAAAACTTACCAGAACTGGTTCACAACTTTTGCAGGTATCTTTCCAGCTAGCCTTGGTGCATGTATTCCTTTGTTTTCCAATGCTATTAACTGTGTATAAGGGATATCTCTGTATCGAAAATTATAAATCCCCAATTTGGACACTATGTGTGTGTGTGTGTGTGTGTGTGTGTGTGTTTTACAGCAAAGCCACATTAGACTATCTGCTGTGTCCACGGAGGGGAATCGAACTCCTGATTTTATCGGTATAAATTCGTAAACTTGCCGTTGTTCCATCATGGAATATGACCTTTATGACCTGGAAATATGAATAACTCCCTCAAAGCGGGTTATTATATACTCTTCCAAAAAGGCAATCAAATGTTATTTCAGTGGCATCTTACTACCTAGGTAACGCCAAGTAATGCTAGAATTTTGTTCTGACACATGGCGCAACTTTGTATTGGCTGTGTTTGTTACGTGACATTCTGATTTGCATATTCAAAGCCATTGTAATATAACCTACTAAAATTAGTATTACATGTTTATTTCTTTTGTTGAATTTCGTGCAAAGCTACTGGAGGACTATCTACGTTAGCCGTCCCTAATTTAGAATTTATAAATTAGGGGGTAGGCAGATAGTTAGCACCATCCACCGCCAACTTTTGGGCTACTCTTTACGAACAAATAGTGGGACTGACTGACACATTATAACGCTTCCATAGCTGAAAGGGTGAGCATATACGTTGATGGGATTCGAACTCGCAGCCTACAAATTTCGAATCGAGTCAAGTATCCTAACCATCAGGCTATGCTAGGCCTCACAACTATATTATATATTATAGTTCCTTGATTATTTACAAAAAAATATATACAAGTACAAAAAAAGATCAAATAATACGAAACACTACTTTTATTTTTTATCTCCAACATGCTATAGATTACTTTTAGTGGTGAGAACAAAAACGAAACAGCGTATTAATACGTTTCACTGAATGAGCTTTGCAAATATTAAGACTTACAATGCATAATTTTCTATTGGATTGTGTTAAACTTACAAAATTTGTGTATTTCATTTCATTAATTTTCAGTTTGTACACAGTTGATATGTCTTCTATGCATCATCATCCCCCACCTCCCAATTTGACTGTGCGGTATTTGTTTCTTTGATTCAAATTATCACGCAGAACTACACTAGAGGTATCCGTGCAAAGCCATCCCTTATTTCTAGGTGATAGACTACAAGGGAAGCTCTTGGGCTATTGTTGTCTGACACAGTAGTGAGATTTGATCATTTTCTCGTCCCCCGGTGGGTCAGTAGTAACTTTACGGACTTAAAAAGCTAACATTCGAGGTTCTGTTCCTCGCGGTAAACACAGCAAACAGCCCAATGTGGCTCTGCTACAAAACAAACAAGACCATTGCTCTTATAACGCACTCAATGCTCCAAAATGAGGCTTGTTTTCTGTGAAAATTAGACATGAACCGTAAGTTATCAGATCCACAGTCCAAGCAAACTAAGACAAGTTCGGAATCATTCATTATAAGCTAACACTCGGGATTCTATCCCTTAGGTAAGCACAGCTCAGATGATCCACTGTGCAGATTTCCGCTTAAAAAACAATTCTGCTCGTCGTACATTTTAATCCTTTTTAACTTCTTACACTCGCCAAACAGTTTAATTCCCTTAATGGGAGTGTTTGACTGAAACAAAACACTAAAAACATTTCCCCATTGATTTATCAACGAGAAGAAAAATCTTCGTATTACAAAATGGAGGTTTACACCATTTAAGATGTCACAACTTTTGTTGAGCATTTCGGTTAATGCATCCTAATATAAGTGTTTCAATCTTATCTATTGCAGTAGAAAAGGGGGATATTTAAATTTTCAAACATCTCATTATCATCACCTGGAAATAGTCACTGGTTGGATTGGGTTGCACGAATAGCCAAAACAAATAATTAATTTAAATTTGTTTCAAAAATTTATAATAAATAAAATAACTAAATATTATTTTATACCTAACTTTATTGTGTATGTGTGTTCAATATGTTAAATTAATAGTGCTAATACCTAGCTCATCAAACATTCTTATATATATAAACAATTAATTTCTTCTCATAGTAATTATAATAACTTTCCTAAGTAACGAAATGCAGTTTACAAATGCAATTATTAATGCCATTTGTTTTCTAAGGAAAATCAAATTACATGTAAGTATTAATATTGCCTTTGGTGAAAGTTGGGTTATCAATGCCGGATTTTTCTTCGTTAGTAACCACCACAGTAACACTCCCGTTGTTTTCTTTTTCATTCTCCATCGGCACAGTTTTCTCAGATTTCGTTTTTCTCTCTCTTGGCAGTATCACCCTTTCTAACGCCATAAACGGCCCTTCAACCGCCACAGAAGCAACAAATGCTACTGCCACAGACACAACTAAGTAGCTAAAAAACAGATATACCTAATGGAAAGAAAGGGATAAAAAACATTATTCGTAATTCAAATCATTACAGCACCTAACCATCTCTTTATCGACTTTAGCTTGTGTGGAGCATGAAAAACCACAGTGAAATGGGTGAAATTGACTTTCTAGCTAAGAATATATATTGTTTTAAACCGGGTATTCATGCTGGACTACAAAACTATATAGTGCATAAGTCAGCATTTTACAATTAACCTGTAATGCCTCTATTAACACAATATTAACATGTAATACTGTGGTTTCTCGCAGATGATCAGCAAAGCAGGAAAGTTAGGCCTGCTGATAACTGGAGGTTCTCGGATTTCGGACTTTGTTGTATATTTCCCGACGAGTTGCGAAGGTTGAGTCACAAAGAAAGAGACAAGACACAGATTTATACAAAAAATAAATATCTAATGACTCACAGTTAACAATACAAATAAACAATACTCCACTAACACAATACACGGGCAAGTGATGGTGTGAAAAACAGGTGCCTCCAAAAAAGGATTCAACGTGCGACTCCATTATTTTGCGTATTTTGTTTTACCCACCATCATGACCCAAGTTAAACAAAATCGCAGCCTGGTTAACTATCGAATTAATATTTGCTGTAAAATTCTTATCAATGCTATAAGTGTAGCTACCAGTTTAGCCGCCAAATTTGATTTCATTCCTTTAATTAAGTTGCATGCTAAATCCTTTTTTGGTCGCAACTTTTTTTTTCACACCAAAGGTGTTTTTGATTAGATTCAACAACACCAGACTTTTACACAGAATAAACTTTGTTGTTTTCACAGAAGTGTTTTTTTTCTTTTTAACGAAAAATTCTACAAAATACTATTTGCAAGCGGCCTTCAAGTCTTTTTCATGACATTAATTCACAAAATAATCGTTTATACATTAAGATCATTTTCACACTTAACATGAGAGGGAAATACTACTGCAACTGAATACCTAAAAGGCCCCTAGATCTTGAGCTCAGATAGCTTGAAGTATAGCATACATCAATATGGTTTACGGTTGTGCCTTTATGATAAAAGCATGAAACTTGACACATTAGTAGACCATTGCCCGAGGAACGCTTTCATATAAATATAAGCACCCTATATTTTATCAAGCTGGTGTAAATTCAACGCAAATTCATTACAACTGAAAGTAGTTTTGGCACATAATGGCTAAATAGTTTTCTAAATTGTATTAGATAAATTGTCACAAATTTAGTAACCATAGCAGCGCATAATGACATAATCTACGTCTATTTTTTTGAAAATATATATATACTCTAAATTGATTATGATTTTTTGGAAACCTGGAAGGTTATGGAATATGCCATAACAACCTGTAGCCATGGGGGTCCACCAATGAAGTTATCAAACTTCTAACTGAAATTAACTAGTATAAATATATAACAGTACAGGTAAAAGTTAAACTTAATAATAGGATCATATGGTCTCATTTGTATTTTTATTTTCTTAAGAAATATTACAGACAATATTTCCTGTAAATAATTGGTATTGTTTTAAACAATATAGTAAGGCCTACCATTACGCTATTAACAACGCCATGTCGTTTTCTCTTGAAAATTTGTTGTTTTTACGAGTTGGGAACAAAGTTGTTTTAGCAGGATACTATAACTCAGCATATCTGACTCACGAGGCTGGTCAGCTCCTCAAAAAAGACCAGGTACTAATAATCTCGGGGAGACAATATGTTGTTGCAGTAGAAAAAGAATCCTGCTCAGAAATTCCAGAGCTTAACTCTAATTAGGAAGAAGAAGACAGATGACGTAATATATCGCCTAGGTTGCAGATAATAGCCATAACAACAACACGATGAAAAACCCACACACAGAAGTCCTTGTCCTCCCCACTCCATCACTGAGCTTCAATTCACAGCGAGAGAGGCATGAAGAGACATGTACTAATATATACACAGTAATAAAAAACGTGTACAAAGATAAAACTTCTACTTTATATATACATATCTTATAGTGTATAAGATATTTGCGTTTGCGCAAGATGGAAATGAAACGGTGGCCAGTTAATTTTTTTTCTATGTTCTTCGATAAAATATATGTATTATATTACAAATGAAATATAAAACATATTTATGATGTAATATCCACGGCCCAAAAATTGAAAACTGATAAACAATACTAAACTATCTCGAACATCTTTGAAGATGTGTGATATTGAAGGATGTTTATAGCACGCTTTCTGATGGGTTTTTCTGGTAATAGATTGTTATAATGGTTTCTAAGGCAACAGGTTGTCATGGCATGTGCCACTATATCATCCACACCCATTGATTATTGAATGTTTCCAAAACATCAACAAGCATTTCTTTAGTTTAAATATTTTTATAAACTTATACTACGGCATCATGTGTCGCCATGGCACCCAAGTATATGAAAACATATTTGTTATTTGTTTGAAGTTAAGCCCAAAGCTACACAATGAGCTATCTGTGCTCTGCCAACCCTGAGTATCGGAACCCGGTTTCTAGCGATGTAAGTTTGCAGTCAATATGGCTAAGCCACTGGGGGCAGAATGTATTTGACAAATTTACAAAACTAATCTATTTGGTTATTACGTAACAAAGATAAAAGAAATGAATCTGCATTGATTTTACATCATTTTGTAATGGTTACAGATTACGGCTGAAAATTGAAGACCACATTGTTGCTATATGTACCATGGTTTCCATGGAAATAAAGGACAATTTGAAGTAGCTTCATGTATGTAAATCTTCTTAAGATCACGGCCTATCTTTATAACCAATCAGTTTTATGCTAATTCTTATTAAAAGTGACTTTTATGGCGCGCTCTATGACGCGTGACCTTATCAGATAAATAATGCCAAATCTCATTACGCCATCACGTTTGAGAATGTATACACAATTTTTCTGAATCATCAGGACCTAAGAAATTGGTTTAATACCTGACTCTGGATTTTTATATTTTCATTTTCCATTACAAGAGTGGCGAATAAGTAACAGTCAAAAAAGTAGCATCGTTCTTTAGAACTTCATAAGACTTCATAAATTATTAAGTAATATCATTCAATCCCCGGTACATCATAAGGCATTTAGTATTACTGTCATATATAAGTATACTATGTGTTTCTTTCTTCCTTATATTGATACAGAAGTCTTCAAGATCTGTTATCTGTCCAGGTATGTGCATTTTTCGCAAAACATGTTGGTCAAGGAAGCCATTAAATTTCTTTTGTTCTAGCTACTTATTGTTCAATTTCTTTGACCCTATATCTATAAGGTGGCTGTAATGTAACCTTCGGAAATCAGGTGGCTTCTAGAAATAATGACCTTCTTGTATTTTATTATGGAATTACTAGGCAATGCATAGCGCTAGTTACTCTGGGTTAATCTGACGTTAACAATTTAAGTAGCTAAGTTAAGAACTATTCAGTTTTCAACACTGTCTTGAGCGATATCGTGGAGCTAGAGATCTAGGAGTTAGAGTATCTTCATCTGTAACTTTTCAGTAACAGCAACTGTCTGTTGTGGCATTTTAAGTACATATTTTAACTGTGTTTATTTTAAATAAAAATTATTTAGTATGACTGCGCGTTTATGTTCAGTCTTTCTTTCTTTATCACGATATTAGCAGTCAGAGAGCATAGAATTATTTCTTAGCAAATAGCTTGTCGAATCTCCTGTATTAAGTGGACCTGTCTTGTCGCTTTGAGCAGAATCAGTGTTAGTTGAAGGAACCATAGTATTTCTCCCCAGGATATTACAAGATATTGAGTAGCATTGTCTCACTGAGATATCATAAGATATTGAATGCCTGGAATACCATAATATATTGAGCGGCATATCTCACTGTTATATCTTAAGACACTGAGTAGTAACCACACTGAAATATCACAAGGATTGAGTACTGATATTCTAATAAACATTATAGTAGAAATAAACAGAAAGCGTATCCAATTATTCATAATTAAAAGTTCCAGCCACTATGAACAATTGTTTCAATATTTAACAAAAACTTACCGCATTGTAATGGGAAAAGTAAAAGCTCCCTCTACGGCGTCCAAAGTTATAATACATTACCAATGGGTGCGAAAGATAGGTTAAATAACTTAATCGCCCTAAAGGGATGAAGGCTTTCCAAGACAAAAGAGCGTTGACAGGACCTGTGGACAGAAAATTGTACATTTCCTTTGTGTATAGGAAACATATCAATCATGACTCAAAATTTAACCTTGTAATTACACGTCCAAACGCAATTAAACATTGTAATTACTCGTCGAAACGTTAGCCACACCAACAGTTAGTTATTTTCATTAATCAGCACACATATCTTTATGACAATTAGAACCTTTTTAACTTCGAAAATGTTATCTGAACGCCAAAATTATGAATTAGATCAAATAATCTAAACTTGAATGAAATAAATACAAGAACAACATCACACAACTCAATTTGCCTGAATCAAATAAATATATATCATATAATCCAGGCCTGAATTAAGTAAATAAAAGAATGCAATCATAGAAATCATTATTGTACTGTTAACATAACTTCTATAAATAAGTAACGGTATGCTCTTTCCTAGCATAAAATATGCTTATGTTAATAATTTTTGTTGATTAGTATAGATGTGGGCGAGATCTAGAAAATAGTGTACCAGATTTGTGATTCTGAAATTCATGGTTCGCGTCCCGTTGTGTAAAATAAAATTGTGTTCTGCACTTTGAGAACATGGGTGCGCTACAAGAATGACATTTAAACCTCACTGTTTGGTCAAACAAGAAAAGCTCGAGAATCTATAAGATCAAAATTAGGAAAGACTACGCAAACATAGCCCTTTTTTGTTGCTTTTAAAACTTAAACAACCTAAAATAAAACTGTGGTTTTTACGTTTTTCTGCAGAGACGATTTAAAAAACCACTGAAGAGTCTCCTTTGATTATTGTTTGAAGTTTATGAGTTTTCAAACTGGTCAATTTTATGTGGTGTTATTTAAAACATTTAATGTTAATGCTTCAAAATCTACAGTGACAATGTTTTAAAAGGGGGAGAAAACTAGCATAAGGTGAGAAGCGGTTGAATAAAATTGGTGATAACGAAAGTTATTTTTAAACTTGGTGAAACAATTTATACTAAAAAAAAAGAGTCTAAAAGTTTTGAATAGATTAAAAATATAGTGATGTTTCTTTTCGTAATATCATCCAGTAAGTCAGCGGTAAGTGTACGAGCTTATAATGCTAAAATTCGAGGTTCGAGTCTCTGTGGTGGACTGAGTGCAGATAGCCCATTGTTTAGTTGTGCACTAAGAAAACAATAACTTATAATATTATATTCATAAACGTACCACCATGTCCTGTCACGCAAGCTACAGTCAACCATGCTACGCCCAAGGACCACGCTGTTCGATGTGTGGCTGTGTACAGTGCTGCCACCTCGTTACTGGGCAGATTACCTTTGTTCCACGGATAGATGCCATAGATTACAGAAAGGTTACAAGCAATGGCTAAGCACCATCCAATGACTTGAAAGATCTTAAAATGACAGATCCATGCAGTTAAAATCATATTGTGAAAGATATTACAATCAACAAAAAGTCATACATAATAAAATTGATTATAAAATAAATTCGTTAAAAATTTTAAGAGTGAAACCTGAAATCTACTGTCAAGCTAATGAAAAATACAAATATAGGACAAATGAATAAGCTCCACGTAGACCAGCGAGTTAAAATTAAATACGAAATGAAAAACTATTGTATTAAATAAAAGTAATGTAATGGCCAATTTTAACTCCATCTTGCAACTCCCCGTAGCTCAGCAGTAAGCTAGAGGTCTTATAACGTAAAAGTTTAGAGTTCGATCCCTAAGGTGGCGCAGCACAGATAGCCCATTGTGCATTTGTGTTTTTGTCAATAAACACACACTCTCTTTTCCTACTTCTTTACTTTTAATATATCTTTGAATAACAAATGTTCTATCACTTCATTGTGCAAAGTCTTGTCAGAACAATTCATCCTATGAAACCATGACTTACAAAACACTGCAATACACCCTTATAAATTTTTTAAAAAATTAAAACATTTTGTTTTTAATTTATTCGTGTTTGAACAATTTTCTAATAATATATCTCATACTGACCGTATTCCAGTGTATACAAAAGTGAATAAAAATTACAAAACTATATTCATTTCTCTCACATGTATAATTTTATCGTGGTATTAATTCTTTAAAACAGTAGGATTCATATTTTACTTTGTTTGAACAACCTCCTTACCTAATTTCTAAGCCTACGTGACTTCTGATGAGAAAAAAATGACGTAGGTTATTTAAATAACATTTAAAGGAATGAAACACTTGAGGCTAAATTTTAATTTATTGTTCTGAATTTATTCCAGATACTGTTTATGAGAAAAAAAAAAGCTCAAACTTGTCGTGTGACTGTCCTTTAATTCCCATTACTATAGTGTGGTCTCCATAATATATCGTGACAGTCCTTTAATTCACATTACCATAGTGTAGTCTCTATAAAACTTCGTGACTGTCCTTTAATTACCATTACTGTAGTGTAGTCTATAAAACGTCGTGACAGTTCTTTAATTCACATTACTATAGTGTAGTCTCTATAAAAACAAAGTCGAAACCTAGTTGAAAACTAATTGAAATGAAATAACTGACAACTCTAGTAATACTTTTCTAAACTGAACAGTTAACTTCAGTTTTGATTTGATCATAAAAACGTAAAGATCACACTTTTCATACCGGTTTGATTTTTATATTCCTGTGCTTCAAAAGTAAGTAGGCTGCAAAAATGCCTACGCAGTAAGGTCCCATACGACAGTACGGTTTGGTGTAAATCATTCGGAATTGCTCCATCATTCTCCTGCAAAATGAGAGTAGTTGTAAAATATTTGTTCTCTATAAAGACAAAAATAAGAAACTCTATAACCCGAGCGTTTTCGAAGGACCTTGCTTTATCAGGAGCAAACAATGACGCATGTTATTTAGAGTTTATGGAAATGAACTCTGAAAACAGGATTGTATCTTTATTGTTTGCCCCTGATGAAGAAAGGTCCACCTTTCGAAAGCCCTTTGGTTATAGAGTTTCTTATTTTTGTCTTTCATTTTTTATTTAATCTACGTGCTCTATAAACATCGTGAATGACCCAAAGAAAAATTTTGATCATATTCTATGATACATTTTATTTCCAAGAAAATAATAATTGACGTAATTGCATCATGATTGAGTTTAAGGTAACTTATTATACACTCAAACAGAAAAAGGTAAATTAGAAATAACAATTAATTTCCGCTATCGGGTCCTTTTTTACGTAGTTTTTCTGTTGATTATTATTTAAGTACCCATGCTTTTAAATTTGCGTCACTTATTTTGATTTCTTATTAGATTACTTTGGTTGAATGAGTAAGGGCTATTTGAAGTTAATATTGTTTGTTTGTTTTTTAACTTGAAAAACATATATAAGACCCAATACAGAACGTTGGACGCCAAGATATCACTTTTGGTTCTAAATAATATGTACAAGATTGATGGCATGTTTTTGTTTAATTCATCAAAAGCATAGGACAATTTGGACATTATTTACTTACTTTACGAAAAAATGTATCAGTGGGATCTACACGTAGCTGATAATACCTGTTGTATAACGTATCAGTGGGATCTACACGTAGCTGATAATACCTGTTGTATAACGTATCAGTGGGATCTACATGTAACAGTAACTGATAATACCTGTTGTATAACGTATCAGTGGAATCTACATTTAACAGTAACTGATAATACCTGTTGTATAACGTATCAGTGGAATCTACATTTAACAGTAACTGATAATACCTGTTGTATAACGTATCAATGGGATATACATGTAACAATAACTGATCATACCTGTTGTATAATGTATCAGTGGTATCAACATCTACAAGTAATTGAACACAATGAAAGAACTAGGATAATAACACAAATACATGTTTACATATGTATTGTATATATAACTATATATGTTTTTGTGCGTGTGTGTGTATATATGTGTATATACGTGTGTGTATTAATCGTTCGTTGAATTATTTCGATGGTATAATGAATGAAGTCAGTAGATATTGTTGTTTGCTATTTGACAATCCAAATAATTAATTAATACAATAAACATTCTTACTTAACATCTTCTCCTAACACATTATTAGGTGGGAAATTGTTCACAGAGTTAAGTACTCCTGGAGTTATCGTGGCTGCCAATAGGAAAAGGAAGTTGATAATTAGTCCTGCAATCGGCCACCTGAAAATCATGATGTGATTTAGTCACCTTGAGAAATTTAACAACCCCGAGTTAAAACGTAGTTATAACACCATGTATAGCACACAAAACGTTCTACATTTCCGACAACAATGAATAGCAAGTACGATAAACAACATTAATAATGTTTTAATAAAATCGGTTTTGAAACAATTCTTATCAAAGAAAACATCCAAACAGAAAAGCAGAAATTAATGAATAGATTACCAAATCGCAAAGTTTTGGGTGTTTTTTTTTCTAGGGGATGACGTTCGAGCTAGCTAGATAAAGCTCGATCTGATGTTCAAGAGCCCTAACTCGAAACTTCATCTTCCAGAAATAAACATAAAACTCGGATATTTTTAACCTTTTAATTAGATTATGTACTTCTTTTGCCTATGCTTTTAACTATGTTTCATTTGCATTAAAAATAAACTGACTAATAAATTCAATTTAGATATGAGCATAGACTTCAACAGTGGGTTATTAACACTTATTTTAAAGTTCACAACGCATAGAAAGATTGAAACTAATACAAGTATCATTTTTTATTCCATAACGAGAATATCTTAACAATTATTTATTACAAATTATGTAAATATCCGCATAAAAAGTATGGGTATATTTAGGATGTTAACCTTCAAATGTTTCGTTAACATTACAGTTTCTAAATGTTCAATTATACACTTTGAAAAAGATACTTTTAATTAAAGAAGCACAGTCTCGCAAGCTACACGCTTTCTGCAATCTTAGAGAAAATACACGTTTTATTTTATTTTAAATACACCTTTTATTCATGAGAAGATTAATATCTAGTTTCTTTATAACCTCTAGGTGTTTATTGCTATTTTTAGGTTTCCTTCTCTTATTCATTTTCACAATTTATATTTTCATTTATTATCATAGATAATGTTACTGATTGTGACATCTAAAATAAAACATTTATGTTACTTCACATAATTCCCCTATAACCTCTGTTATTACTATGGTAACCTCGTAATTTCAAAAGTGAAGTGTTCTAAAAAGATCTGTTTGATAGAAATCAAGTTTCATTAAAATATTGAGGCATATATATATTCATAAATACATTATATCTCTTAAAGTTAAGATATTAACTAAACAACAATGTTATTTTTCAAAAATAAGATAAGATAATAGAAATTATACTAAAACCACTATAGTAACATTATGAGAACATTTTTTCTCATACATACTTGTAAATAGGTATGATAATCAAAGGAGTCAACACGAAAAACTGCATGTCATTGGAGAGATACCATCCATGACCTAGGCACTGAAAAATAGTTAAACACGTTTTCATCATAGACTATTATTGTTAGTAGTAGTAGAAATTTTTCTCACTTATCTTTGATACTAATTGTTCTCCTTTTTTTTTTTTTTTTTGGTATATCATTTTTAAATTTGATCTGAAAATT
>NW_013666029.1:172107-174116 GCF_000517525.1 Limulus polyphemus
AAAAAATGTGCAAACCTTAAATGGTAGGTCATTTATCACTGAATGCATATAAAATATCATCTCTAAAATTGATACTAAATTTGTTTAGTAACGTTTTGCTTAGTAAAACAGAAATCATAATATTAATAATAGGTTATTTATAACACTAAGACATGAAAAGTATGATGGTAGAAGTTAAAATAAATTAATCAACAGTTTAATGGATATAAAACATACTGAATTTAAGTTACTAATTAAATAGTCGAATCTGACGCCTTATTGTTAAAATAAAGTTATACAAATTATTTTCAAAGCTTTAAGCAGATAAAATGAATAATTTCATGTGGTTTTCGATTGTGATCTAATTCCAAACATCCATTCTGGCATATTAACTTCATATTTCAACAAAATTTTCACGTGATGAAAGACTAGGAGCTAAAGTAGTTTTCCAACACAGTGCTTAGTTTTAAGTTGAAAAATGTCTAAATAGTTAATAAGACTACGAACTATATCTCTAGCTTAAGCTGTTCCTCTTGAGAAAGTTTTATAATTAAGTGTTAGCTTTAGGTCGCTTATAATACGGATAGTTTTACATCATCAGTGACCTTCTTCCCACGTACTGCGGGTAATAGTTCTTGAAAACTAATTCATAATACAATAAAAAGTAAGAAGGTAAAGGGAAGAAGTTGTTAATGATTCGATAAATGACCTTCCTTAAGATGGAAAAGTAGAAAGCAAATGACGTTATAACGTATATGTTTTAGTTCCTATGGAATTAGCATAAACTCAGGAGGTTGGTAGTTGCTTACAGATGTTGTTTTTGTTTTACCCACTAGGGTACTGCAGACAAATTAAAGAAAAATATTATTATTTTTTGAATGACTGGGAACCAATATGAACAGGGTGGAAGAATCCGACCAGTTAGAAAAAGAAAATGGAAGGTAAAGAAATAAGCATGCACAATTTCTAAATAAATAAAAACAGTTCGTTTGTAATTAAGCACAAATCTACACAATAGGATATCTGTGCTCTACCCACCACGGGTTGTAAGGGGAGAAGGGCAAATATAAACAGAAAATGAAAAAAAAATCCATACAAGTAATATAATATAGCTTTAAAACCTAAATAAAAATCATATTTTAGATTTGCAATATTTCATCGTGATTTAATGTGAACTATTTTAGGGATGACTTACAATTTCTTCAGAGTTGACGAAATTACTGACATACAAAAGCGTTGCCCACCAGTTTTTTCTACAATTCTCCGCTTGTACTATAACCATTTCGTCCCAAAATGGACCACGTGACATGATTCTCCAAACAACAGTGAAGGCGATTACCAAGGCGTAAGGTGGTGTAAGTCTGTGCATGTAACATGTGTAAAATAATTTAAAGTTGTTATATGGCTTTAAAATATATTTTTAGATAAATATGTAATAACTACTATGATATTATAGTATGCTATTTTTTTCTTTCTAATAAAATTTAAAACATCAAAAACAGATTTTAACTAAACGTGGTTTTATATTTATCTTTCTCCCTAAGGAGTTAAATTGTACAGTACTGATCAATACATTGAAGAGTCATCGTGCTCCAAAGGAGTTAGATTGTACAGTACTGATCAATACATTGAAGAGTCATCGTGCTCCAAAGGAGTTAGATTGTACAGTACTGATCAATACATTGAAAAGTCATCGTGCTCCAAAGGAGTTAAATTGTACAGTACTGATCAATACATTAGAGAGTCATCGTGCTCCAAAGGAGTTAGATTGTACAGTATTGATCAATACATTGAAGAGTAATCGTGCTCCAAAGGAGTTAGATTGTACAGTACTGATCAATACATTGAAGAGTCATCGTGCTCCAAAGGAGTTAAATTGTACAGTACTGATCAATACATTAGAGAGTCATCGTGCTACAAAGGAGTTAGATAGAACAGTACTGATCAATACATTGGAGAGTCATCGTGCTACAAAGGAGTTAGATAGAACAGTACTGATCAATACATTGGAGAGTCATCGTGCTCTTCGA
>NW_013666029.1:175116-181627 GCF_000517525.1 Limulus polyphemus
AGAACAGTACTGATCAATACATTGGAGAGTCATCTTGCTACAAAGGAGTTAGATAGAACAGTACTGATCAATACATTGGAGAGTCATCGTGCTACAAAGGAGTTAGATTGTACAGTACTGATCAATACATTGAAGAGTCATCGTGCTCAAAGGAGTTAAATTGTACAGTACTGATCAATACATTAGAGAGTCATCGTGCTACAAAGGAGTTAGATAGAACAGTACTGATCAATACATTAGAGAGTCATCGTGCTCTTCGATTTACTATTAGCTCTTCATGTATAATAAGTTAACCTGAGGCCTGGTATGGCCTGGCGGGTAGAAAGCTCGACTCACACGCTGCGGGGGGCGGGCTCGAATCACCGTCCCCGAAACATACTTGCCCTTTAGGGTTGCCGTCAGGGCCAGACACCCGATTGTAAAAATTTTTGATTAATACAAAATAACTGAGCGGCCGACCCCGGAACTAGATAGAATTAAGGTCTAAAGAAGAAGAAAATATGATAAATTAACGCAATTTAATCCAATTTGAATGGTGTTTTGTCTTTTAAGCTCAAAGTTGCATATCGGGCTATCTTTGTTATGCCCACCACAGGGATACAAAGTCAAATTTTAGCATTATAAACCCTCAAGCTTTTGAAAATCGTAATCATCAAAACAAAAGAATATTAGTGAATAAAAGTATTTTAGCGACAGTTCGATCCATATTTAGTATCAGGCTTACATTTTCCGTTGAAATAAAATTTACGACCTCTTCAGTTCTTTCGCATCTATACCTATTTGTGGAATTTTCCTTAAAACCGTTCTAAGTAACAGTTCATCTCGTTATCGCAAAAAAAAGAAAGAATATGCAAGCAGAAACTATAGCATTTTCTAAATAAAAATTATAGAATATTTTAATCAAATGAAACATTACCTCCAAAATCGATGAAAGTAATATAAGGGTAAACTCAAGTGACCGTTGTTCTTCTGCATCGTCTTTAAAGTAACGTAGGCTACCAGAAAACCGCTTGATTCAATAGAACATAGTATCATTAGATAAGCACACAATATCAAGACTAATACCAAGATTTCATGACACCAAGTTATTAAAACATCATTAATTCTGAAATCTTTATTTTTATTTATTTTCTAATATATATATATATAGAGAGAGAGAGCACTCTTTTGTTAAGTTTTTCTATTGTTCAAACATCTTAGATTTATTGAGAAGCTTGTTTGTTTATTTGAGAATTTCACTCAGAGCTACACAATTTTGAATGGATAGTCGTGTTCAAACACAAACCTACATAATAGATTATCTGCATTATGGATATCTTTCATACTGAACTACGATTTTTAGCGTTATAAGCCCTCCGACTTACCGCTGAGGTACCGGAGGGGGGGAACTCATATAGTAGAGAGAAGGCAGCTAGCTAATCAACAACACCCACCGCCCACTCTTTAATTTCTCTTTTTTTTATCAAGTAAGAGACTCTGACCGTCACTCTTATAGTGCACCCACAGCATCAAAGTGCGGAGCGCATTTTTGCGACAACGGGTAGCGAACCGGGAATTCTAGGATTCACATACCCTTGCATACTAGTTACTATACAAGCCCGGCCCAGAAAATAGACTTAACGAAGCGTGTATGCAACAAGAATTGTATTTCAATAAGAAATTTATTTCACACGTATACGTGGAATATCTAAAAAACTCTTGGGCTACTCTTATATGACCAAATAGTTGGGGTTTGACTGTCTTATAGCATACTCCGACGTCAAGCTGATGGAGCTCGATTTTTCAGCAATGGGGCGCGAAATATGAACTCTCGGATTCACATTTCAGGCACACTATTTACTAGGCCACGTCCAGCTCATACTGAAGTAAAAAAGGAAACAATTAGAATGTTCGTTTATTTTTTATTCCTACACGAAGTCATCTCCACATTTGAACGGGGTGGGTGATGTTGACTAGCTGCGCCCCCTCTAGTCTATCAGTTGCAAATTAGGGACGACTAAGTACATTTAGTATTTTGTATAGCTTTGCGCGAAAATTCAGAAACAAACTTACTTCATTGCAGTAAATATATTTAAGTAATGCACTTGGATACAATTAATACAGAACTACAATTAAGTAACACACAAAGACAAATACAAACAGCATTACAAAACACATTTGGAGTTGATTATAAGATGAGGATTCTTGGATGTTTGTTTTAGAGAAAAGCCACATTATTAGGCTACCTGTCGTGTCCACTGCGAGGAATCTAACTCCAAATTTTAGTGTTGTAAATCCGTAAATTTACCGCTGTCCCACCAGGGGGCATGTGATGATTCTTGGGTGAAACAGTATTTTGCTCATTTGGATTAATTAATGAAATATTTTATTATCATTTTCTTGAAGTTAATTTTTTATAGAGACAGTTTAATAATTTCTTAATTGAAAATAAACTTATACTTCTATATTTCATTAAAACAACTAAATACACTTTCCCCTAAAATGAATATGATTTTACAAATCAAAGTATAAGAAAAATATGCTGTAGCTCTGTCACTAAACACAGAAACCTAACTGACTTGTGTTTTGTGAAAAACTACGCTATTCGCTGTGGTTTCAGTCACCCCCAATTTGTATAAGTTAAAGATACAAGTGAAGTTATGAACAACCATACCTACTGTTTCATTATTAGAAACACGTGTTTGGTTATCCTGGTGTATTTTAAAATATCCATAACTTTGCGCTATTTAACAGAATAAGATCTGCATTTCAGAAATGTTATAGCAGTTATAGGTTAATTCTATACCCTGCAACGATATATTTTTTTATATGAAATTTGGTATGTTTACAATATAATCCAAAATATGTGTGGTCATTTATCCAATCGAGATATTATGACCAATATTCGTAAGCCTACGAAATGTTTTTCCTATAATTACACAAAATCTTATTTGAAGCTCCAGGAGGTCAAAGGCCAAAGTTCACATATCCTAGAGAACAGTTGGCCGCACATCTTCCATGTCGAAAAAGAAGGATATAAAAGAAACGTGGTCAGTAAATTATAAAGCTTTAAATCAAATGTAGTTATTTATGTAGCATTTATTTTTTTTTCTGTTGTTAAACATAAAGCTGCTCAATGGACTACCTGTGTGTGCCCACCACGGGTATCGAAACCCGATTTTTAGCATCATAAGCCTATATACTTACCACTGAGCCACTGGGGTGAGTTGACTGAGTAATTTTCATCGCCGAAATGTTGATCATTACGATAGTAACATGTCATTTACATAAAGTATTTTACTATTATAAACAACTAAATTATCTCCTAAACTGAATGTTGTGTGCTAATACCAGACAATGAAAAATCAGTTAATGAAACATAAAATAATAATAGTTATAAAGAAGTTAACAAACCATTGTTAAATAAGTTAGGCTTCATGGGCAAGACAAAAGTTTTTACTAAGCCTTGGAAAATGCTCAACAAAGAACCTCATTGATTCGTTATCTAAATTACCTTCCACGAGTTATGCAATGTGATTGGTCTAATGTTGATTGACTATTGTTATAACAATTTCTAAAGTTGAACGTTAAGCTCTTGTTTCGATGTCACACAACTTGAGTGTTTGTATTCTATACAGGGTATATATATATATATATATATAAATAATCTGCAGACTTGAAACTGTATTCGTTAACAGTATACGTGTCAGCATATTAGCGTTAATGACCTAAGATTACTATAGATAAACGTTCAATATTCATTGGAAAGATACATATTTACAGGCTATCACAGAAATCACACGATCCACGTGTCGTTATATTTTTTTAGGCATTGCCACTTGAGATGCAATAAGTTATTTTATAAATGGAACACACGTACGTCATACCTGTTCTTCATAAGTTTTCTAAAAGTAACTAAAGTATGTCATTTGGACATATATAACAAGGACAGATACAGGAGGGTCCAAAACAAATTGAAAACAAATATTCTTTCGTAGCCTGTGAAGCTCTAAAATAAGTAATAGTTATTCTAAACTATCAAAGAAAAATGGACCGGTACATCCTTTATTATTATCAAAAGAATAATGACATATTTATTTTAGTATCATTAACGTGTATTTTAGTCCAAAAGTTTGACCTCCCTTTCCAAAATCCTGTATCCTCCCCCTTCGGAA
This sequence comes from Limulus polyphemus, assembly GCF_000517525.1. NCBI lineage: Eukaryota > Metazoa > Arthropoda > Merostomata > Xiphosura > Limulidae > Limulus > Limulus polyphemus. Next base: position 179,271 of record NW_013666029.1, read on the forward strand.
TAATGTTACTGCGTGCTCATACTTGTCTTACCTCAAGAAAAAAAATGTGTCAACCGAAACTGTAGCATTAGACACCACAAGGAAAGCAAAATTCTTCGTAATTTCTGCAGCATCCGCGATGTTTTCTAAAAGAGAATAATTTTACAATTTCATCTTTGTCTGTGACTTATAAGACAAGAAATCGGATACATCTAAAAATTTAAGGTCTGTAAACTTTACCAATAACACTGTTTAATCATGTATAAAAATAAGATGGCCTAATAGAAGTGGTTTATATATATATATCCTATGATATGATTTACCAATTGCCTGAAAATTGAGGAAACCATAGGTATGCCCAAGTAACACCCATGTCATACTCAGAAACCGGATTCCATGCAGTGCCCCCATAGTTTCAGAAGTTGTTTTTGTATTCAAGATTTTCTTTCCATTTGTATACACAGAAAAACAAAGAAGAACTTTCGATACTTTACCTAGAAAACATAAACAGGAAGATTTTTACAAAAAAAAAACATTTTCTTTAACTTTGTCTACGATATTCTAAAAAACTCTAATCATTAATTGGATTCTGCTAGTTGCTTTTAAAGGTTAAGTCTTATGTTTGAATCAAATGGCTCGGACTTTCTTGAACAGAAGAAATGATGGTTAAAACGAATAATTTCTTTCAATATGTATCCTTGAGAACTAAAATGTTATTTAAAATATTAAATAATTTCACGCTTCCATCCTGATTTAATCTTAACATATTATTTTATATAAAATTAAGAATAAATTATATGTAACTTATTCCAATTACTATTCACCAGCAGAAGCAAGAAACTGAAGATGTGATATTTACACTAATTACTTACTATCCAAAACTGGCGTTGCATTATCATTATTGTCCCCTGTTTCTTTCTGTTGATTCAATAGGATGTCTAGTAAGGTACCGAGAACAAGAAGAAGAAGAAGAAGACTAAAAAGTACCCTGAAAAACATAAAGAAAGAAAAAGAGATTTATGCAAATAGCATTATAGATCCATCTTTGGTCTACCATAAGTCACTGCCCAAGGGACCCTTCGTTCAATACCAGAACTCGTCAGCTGGGCTAGACATTCAGAGACAAAAAAGAATATCTGACATGTCACATTTACATACCTCTTATTTGAAACCCGCAATGGACAAATCAAAAGTAATAAAGAAAACAATTTACGGTCTAAGTAATTTTACGTATTACTAACGCAAATTCGTGAATAACCTTTATATCTAGATAATAGCTAGTTCAAACGTTACATTTACTCAGTTAGACAGGATCATATACAGTTTTCTAATTAACTATTGCTTTAGGTTTAGTTACACTTTTTTAGGAATAATTCTTTACCTTTACAAAAAAGTAAATCACTATCAATTGAAATTTGACTTACGTAATTAATATCTGTGCTGCTGTCAGTTGAGGAGTATCGTTTACTTCGCACTTAATTGCAGCTGCTTCGACGACGGGAACAAGTGCTAGCGCTGTAAAACAAAGCAAAGGGAAGAATTATTTCATACATGTATTAACGGGCTTACAATATCTGACAGAAACCTACAATCAACTGAGTTTGCAGAAAAAGTCTAGTGTAATTAAAGAATGGAAAAACCAAAAACATTGTCCTAATAAGTAGACAAGTTTATTTTAGTGTCTGCACGCAATGATATGTACAACATTCGAAACGCGAACAAACATTTATGCAGTTGAGCGTATTACAGTAAAGAGAATAAACTATTTTATTACATATAATAATGTTATTGGTCAGCTTACCATTTTTCAGTAAAACATTCAAGTCGAGAAGGGAGCACGAATTCGGAATACACACTCCAATACGATACCCAAGGATAGAAGATAAACCTTCTTCTACACCCATAGAAGCAAGAGCTTCTCCTCCCTGTAACAACATACTATATATATATATAGTTATACAGCACTCATAGTAACCAAAGCCTTTCCTTTCTGTAACAGTATGTAGCATGCTTAACTAAAAGTATTTAAGTACCTATGAAAGCAAAAGCCTTTCTTTTCTGCAACAATATGTAGCATGTTTAACTAAAAGTTTTTAAGTACCTAAGAAAGCCAAAGTCTTTCTGTAACATTATGTAGCATGTTTAATTAAAAGTTTTTAAGTATCTAAGGAAGCCAAAGTCATTCTTTTCTGTAACAATATGTAGCATGTTTAACTAAAAGTATTTAAGTACCTATGAAAGCCAAAGCCTTTCTTTTCTGTAACAATATGTAGCATGTTTAACTAAAAGTTTTTAATTACCTAAGGAAGCCAAGGCCTTTCTTTCTGTAACAATATGTAGCATGTTTAACTAAAAGTTTTTAAGTACTTCTAAAAACC
>NW_013666029.1:182281-198212 GCF_000517525.1 Limulus polyphemus
TTTAACTAAAAGTTTTTAATTACCTAAGGAAGCCAAGGCCTTTCTTTCTGTAACAATATGTAGCATGTTTAACTAAAAGTTTTTAATTACCTAAGGAAGCCAAGGCCTTTCTTTCTGTAACAATATGTAACATGTTTAACTCAAAGTTTTAAAGTACCTATGGAAGCCACAGCCTTCTCTTTTCTGTAACAATATGTAGCATGTTTAACTAAAAATTTTTAAGCACCTGTGAAAGCCACAGCCTTCTCTTTTCTGTAACAATATGTAGCATGTTTAACTAAAAAATTTTTAAGCACCTGTGAAAGCCACAGCCTTCCTTTTCTGTAACAATATGTAGCATGTTTAACTAAAAGTATTTAAGTACTTATAAAAACCAAAGGCTTTCTTTTCTGTAACAATATGTAGCATGTTTAACTTAACGTTTTTAGTACCTAAGGAAGCCAAGGCCTTTCTTTTCTGTAACAATATGTAACATGTTTAACTAACAGTTTTTAAGCATCTAAGGAAGCCAGAGTCTTTCTTTTCTGTAACAATATGTAGCATGTTTAACTAAAAGTATTTAAGTACCTATAAAAACCAAAGGCTTTCTTTTCTGTAACAATTTGTAGCATGTATAACTAAAAGTTTTTAAGTATTTAAGGAAGCCAAAGTCTTTCTGTAACAATATGTAACATGTTTAATTAAAAGCTTTTAAGTATCTAAGGAAGCCAAAGTCATTATTTTCTGTAACAATATGTAGCATGTTTAACTAAAAGTATTTAAGTATCTATGAAAGCCAAGGCCTTTCTTTTCTGTAACAATATGTAGCATGTTTAACTAAATGTTTTTAAGTACCTGTGGAAGCCAAAGCCTTTTCTCTGTGTAACAAATTGTGACATATATAAATTATTAAAGCAGCTATAAAAGCTGGAGTTTCAGCCTCGTGTGACTGAGTAAAATAAATTACAGCAGTGTATACTCAGTTTAATTTTTAATTACATACGATATGGGATAATTTCTTTGAATAAGCTTTTTATCAATTCGAACCGTGTTTAATGGAATATATTAGATCTTACCCTCTTTATGTCTTGAAAACTAACAAGTGTATCTAACTTCAAGGTGTCATTCTCTTCTCCAGTTATGTTCATTTGGGGAAGTTTTGGTTGTAGAACAACGGAGCAATATTGACCTTTGACATCAGAAAGAACAGCATTTGAGGACAATGCAATTTCATCCGGGATGTGGACATTCAAGCATTCGTCGTATGATCCAATGAAACTGAATTTACCTTTCAAAAGCCCACTTTCTATCTTTGCAGATGCATCAATAACTGAAACAACAGGAACTCTGTAACATCTGACATGTTCAAAAACTATTTTTAAACTAAACTGAGAATCTACACTAATTTATTTAGAAATTTTGTGGTAACCTACACAAGAACCATCTGCGAAATAGCCATCCTTAATTTGAAAATTATAAATTAAAAGGAAATCAACAGCACTCATCGCTCTTGAGATTCTTTTGTCTGACCAAATAGTAGGATTTAAAGCCACTCTTAAACACCATTTGGCCACGCCAGCCTATTCTTTGATGTAAAACCATATCAATTGACTACATATTTTTATAGAATAGTTTTCAGTTCGAAAATAGGACAAAGCTGCACATTTATGAACTTAAATATTGGAAAACCTGTTGTTGTTGTATTTCGTCTTAATGAGAATCAAAAATATAATTACTTAAAATGTCTATTGTTTTTGCCTAGGTATTATTATTCTTAGAAAAATACTTAGCCTTTCTAATGCACTTAATTTGGAATTATCTAAATATTCTAACTACTGGAAGTTCACATGAAATGAATAGCATTTAAATGCTGACAAATAACCTCCTCGTAATGTTTTGTTTGTTTGTTTTTAAACACAAAGCTACACAATGGGGTATCTGTGCTCTGCCGACCGCGGGTATCGAAACTCCAAATGTAGTGTTATAAAGCCTCAGACTTACCGCTGAGCCTCAATAGGCCTGGCTTCTCGTAATGAAATGACAACGTTTCCTGTGCTCTGGTTAATGAAGTAACAAACGCCACCATAACAGACCAGTGTAGTGGTTTTGAATTTATCCAAAAACGAACAAACTACTTCTAGTTTATTATTCTAGATTCAAGAAGCAGTTTACCGTTATATCTGCTTTGTATAACTTACAGTCATTATTCTAGGTTCAAGAAGGAGCTTACCGTTATATCGACTTTGTATAAGTTACGCAAGCTATATTCAACAGCTCTCAAATCATGTTATATGATCAAACCATGTGTTTTATGTTCGGAAAACCTTCTGATATTGTCTATCTTTAATCTTATTCAATCAGTTTTTACTTGTATTGAAAACATATATATGTTGTTCCCAATTTCACCTTCGCAAATCATAGCGATAATCATTAAGCTTATAACACTTCCTTTTATTCTCTTAATAACTTAATAACACAGCAAAACTGAAATATCCGATTGCGATATAAAATATGTAAGCTATTTATACATACATTAGGAATCAGCATGTAGGATACATCAAAGACAGTATCCCAAAATACATAAGAATAAACATTAAAACATTTCTTTCATAATACTGCCACTAAACTCAGAATACAGTGATCTTTCTAAGCATTTCTTCTCCAATAGTTCATTTAGTTCATGAATGTGGGTCCATTATGATATAATAAAGTTTAAATATGTATTTTGTTATTACTTTAGACTTACTTTCCAAAGCCCAAGGCTGGTACGTTGTTAGGCCTTTTATGAAACTCACCAATCCTGCTACGCATCGAGAAGACAATGTCATATTTGAACCTAATTTCAAAAGTTCAGGCAAAATTAAACTCAAAACCGTCTTCCCTGTTGTTCCAATGTTCATTCCTTGTCGAATGATTGCAGCAAACTCATCCTCTGATTTCCAGGGTATAATATGTTCTCTATCTTTCAGAGAAACTTGTGGATCATCTAGTCCTTTCCCACACTTAATGGAAACAACTAAAGTAAAAGCGACCAAAACTGCAATATGAAGCGAAGGCATAGTGGCAGCTGACTGTACAGACTACAGAGAGACGATCGAAAGAAGTTTCAGCTCGGATGTAGTCGAAAAGAGAACAACTGGAGAAACAACTAGCATGTGAAGAGAGCTTTAAGTATGATCTATGATACTGTTTCTGATAACACGTTGATAAGAGTCTTTTGTGATATGTTCATGTAAAAAATTATAGATAACTTGGATTTCTGATGATTCATAACCTCATCGTCGTCTCTTGTGCAACATTCTTCTTTGCTTGTATAATATGTAACTTAGCTAGTTTGGTTTTACCTGAATGTCTAAAAACTGCCATTATAAACCTATGTATGTATTAGTCAACCAAACGTGTGTTTACGTCGAAAAGTAAAAGCAATAAGAAAAATGATTATCTTTTTCATTATATAGAAAGTTCACGTTTTCTTTACCCTTTTAAACCTAAAATTAAGACATTTGAGACTTGTAGGTCAAACAGAAAGCGTGTCCAATTAAAATCATATGTATAAACATGACAAAAATAATACATCTAGAATTACATAAATAATACTTTCACATACGGAGAAATGTGCGAATGAGAACCTTGGACTTCAAAAAACATTTCAAGTACAAAATCTAATAAATAAATATCTATGTACATACTACTCATGTTTTCATATCTTTATAAGTTGTATTTCAATAACACTAAAAAATTTCCCCTGGTGTGTTTTTGTCGAAATATTATTCTCTTTTGTGCATGGTTTTCCATCCTTACCTAAATTTTTCAAAAAACACATAAGCTACACATATACCAGACAGAATTCTCAAGTTTTTGAAAATTAACTATTTTAAAAACTTGATTAATTGTTTTATTCTAATGAGAGCCGTATTATTTTGGCAAAAATACCTTTCATTAGTACAAAACCAAAACTTCTTATTTGTCTGAAGAAAAAAAAATGCATATATATATATGTATATATTTTTCCAGTAACAATGAGTAAATAAAAAGATAACTGTAGGATGAAATAAGTTTGTATTTCTGCAGAATTTGAATTATGACATCTTATTTAGAAAGAGGATCATAAATCTGTACTCTGATCAATATGCAAGGTCATAATTGAGAAATCTAGATAAACGTTTTGTACTATGATGCTGATAATCAACGAACTAATCATTCCCGTTCAAAGTCCACTAATGTCTCTGCTAAGCAAGACATTTGACGTATAAAATGTTTGTAAGTTATATCTATAACCAAACCTATTTATTAATTTAGCAATGAAGCAAACTTCAGACAAAAAAAAAACACTTTCATTTCTATTTGTATTTCGCTTGAGCCATCAACATAAAAACTAAACCATCGAAAATTGTAAGATGTAACTCTAAACACTGTTGATGATTTTATAATAATCTACCGTTGTTTTTAGACACCAAATAAAACCGACTTATAGCTTATAATCATCTTTCCAAAAACACCGCTAGTATCAATTGTACCCACCTGATGACCTGGTCACAGAAACTTTTTTATAGTTTGTCTGTTGCTCATAATGAAGACTATTTATTATTGATTGTAATTATTACTGTAGAAACTAAGCTGCTCCATGGTAGGAGTCATTACATATCTGTGTTTATAAGCATCTTGAATTGTTTTAATCACCAATATAACCAATTCAATGTTTATAATCACTTTTAACAGTTTTAACCACCAATTGAAATTAACTTACTGTTTATAAGCAACTTGAAATGTTTTAACCATAAGATAAAGCCAGCGTAGTGGTTGTAATCAACTTTAATTTTTTGACATCAAAATAAAGTCAATTTAGTGTTTATAATCATCTTTAATTTTTTAACCAGTGAATAAACCCAGTTAAGTGTTTATAATCATCTTCAATGCTTTTACCACTAAATGAAGTCAGTTTAGTGATTATAATCATCTTTAATTTTTAACTAAAAAATAAAAGCAGCTAAGTGTATATAATCACCTTTAATTTTTTGACCACTAAATAAAGCCAGCTTAGTGATTATAATCATCTCTAATTTTTTTACTACTAACTAAAGCCACCTAAGTGTTTATAATCTCCTTTAATTCTTTACCACTAAATACAGCCAGTTTAATGTTTATAATCATATTCAATGTTTTGACCACTAAATAAAGCCAGCTTAGTGATTATAATCATCTCTAATTTTTTACTACTAACTAAAGCCACCTAAGTGTTTATAATCTCCTTTAATTCTTTACCACTAAATACAGCCAGTTTAATGTTTATAATCATATTCAATGTTTTGACCACTAAATAAAGCAGCTAAGTGTTTGTAATCATCTTTAATCTTAAGACCACTAGATAAAGCCAGCTTAGTGTTTACAATCATCTCTAATATTATGACCACTAGATAAAACCAGTTTAGTGTTTATAATCACCTTTAATATTTTTACCACTAAATAAAGCCAGCTTAATGTTTATAATCATCTTAATAAACATTATATAAAGCCAGCTAAAAGTTTATAATCACCTTTAATTTTTTACCACAAAATAAAGCCAGTTTAGTGTTTATGATCGTCTTAAAATTTCTTTACCACTAAATAAAGCCAACTTACTTTTTTTTAATCATCTTTAATATTTTGACCATTAAATAAATCCAACTTAGCGTTTTTAAACATCTTTAATACTTTGACTACTAAATAAAGCGAGGTCATGGTTTATAATCACCTTTGATTTTTTTTTTACTATCAAATAAAACATTTTAGTGTTCACTGGTTTGGTTTGGTTTGAATTTTGCGCAAAGCTACAAGAGAGTTATCTGCACTAGCCGTCCCTAATTTAGCAGTGAAAATCTAGAGGGAAGGCAGCTAGTCATCACGACCAACTCTTGGGCTACACTTTTACCAACGAACAGTGAGATTGACGTTCACATTATAACTCTCCCACAGCTGAAAGGAATACCATCAGATTTTGACCTCTAAATAAAGCCAGGTTCTTTTTATAATTACCTCTAATTTTTGACCACTAAAAAAGCCATCTTTGTGTTTATAATCATATTTAATTTTTTGCCACTAGATAAAGTCAGGTTATTGTTTATAACCACCTTTAATTTTTTGACTATTAAATAAAGCCAGCTTAGTGTTAATAATCTTCATTAATTTTTTGACCACTAAATAATGCCAGCTTAGTATTTATGATCATATTTAATATTCTGACCACTAAGTAAAGCTAGCTTAGTGTTTATAATCACCTTTATTTGTTTTAACCACCAACTGAAGCTAATTTTTTTTAAGTACCTTTAATTGTTTTAACCAACAAATAATGCAATGTCAGTGCATGTAATCATCTTTTATATCAGAGTGTTATTGTGTAGAAAATCAACAGGGTAGAATGAATTACATTGTTACTTAATACTTTTGGTTGTTATTGTTTTTGGAACATCCTGAGTATTTCTTTGCGACTGGTTAAAAACAAAGACATCATTTACGTGAGTGTCAATTCTGTAAAGTTTCCACGTTGATTTAACATAAAATAATATGAGGGCACGAATAGCAACATAACTAGAAATAACATAGACATTTATTGATGAAAAATTCTCTGTTCTGATATTAAAAGCCCTTGCTTTAGGTTTTAATAACACATATCGTGGGGAGGGTTTTTTTTGTGAGATATCCCATATCTGTAGAAGCAGCATGACTCAATTAAGGAGGGGGGCACTACAATTCATCGTTGAACTATTTCGTCAACTCCTTAACTAATTTGTAATCTAATAAGGACAAAGTATACAGAGTGGGTACAGTTGACAACGTTTTCAACGATTTTTTTAGGAATGTACAACAAACATCCATTTGACAACTTTATCTTTGTACTTGTAAAGCTCTCGACTTTATCATGCCCTCTATGGTCTAATCTCGCGAATATTTCAGACAGCGCAAGATTATATTACTAATGTTATTAGTTATCTTCTCCTTATAAGGTGACAAATTGTATCATATCATGATATGACCATGTTAAATAAAACATGAAGATGTGGAATACCATCAATGGTAAGCAACTAATATCTTAATATCTTATGCAAAGAAACAGGCATGAAATTTTATCATACGCGATTACCAAATCATATCATTATCAATCCAAAGTATACTTTTGTTACATATAATATTAGTAAAGTTGTCACAGCAATATCTTAAAGTTGTCCTATGGGAAAAAGAAAATGTCTAAACAAATGTAGTAAAATTAATAAGACTTCGTTTCAGTTGTAGAACAATCTTCTAAGTAGTGTAAAATTATGGTGCAAATATACACATATATATGCATAAACGGAGTCATAATTTGATAAATTTTACTTGCTAAATATAAGTGTAAGTGTTCAGTAAAACAAAATGTGGCAGATTATAACTCGTTCTCGAAGAAATATGAAACAAGATAATTATATATAAAGATAATCAATATTTCTTAACATCTTTAAAACTAGGACACAAAAATGACATAATAAGAAGAAGCTGATTGACCTTGACTTGATTTCAAAGCAACATAAGAATAAGATTAGAAAAAGAGCTTGAATATTTCTGACGTGAGTAAAAAACATAAAAATATAATAAAAGAGGCCAATGTTCGCGGGCGAATGAAACATCTTTCCGCCACGCAATCCCAGCATGGCCAATTTTACCACCAGAAACATCATGAAAAACTCAAAAAAAAACGAAACTATCTATATCTATGCTTGGGACCTGCAAGAAGTTATCTTTGTACAAAATCCCATGTAAGTGGTTGACATACTCATAAATAGTCTAAAGATCTCTTTAGGACCGATAAAAAAAAGTATATGCGTACTAAATTCCATGTAAATTTGACAAAATACAGTGGAGTAATTATAAAAAATCCTAAAATTGGGCTTTTTGTGGCATCTTGACCCCTCTATAGTTACTAAAATTGAGCAAGTCTATCCTCTTTTTTTTTTGTCAATGTGTGTGACCTGTAGAAAAGTATCTTTGTACAAAATCCCATGTAAGTTAGTCAAAATAAAGCCGAGTAATTGATCAAAAACCCCACAATTATGCTTTCTCGTAAGTTCTGGCTCAAAATAAGACTCAAAATTGGAAAATACAACTTTATTGTGTCAATGTGTTAGACGCAAGAAAATGTACATTTGTACCAATTTTAACCATGATTGCGGTAAATATCACCGCACGAGAGTCCAAAATATACATTTTTGGGGTGTTTTACCTTTGGCCCCATAAAATACTTTTAAAAGGCATAAATCAAAAAATTGGAAAAGGATCTGGGCGTATTGGATCAAGATATAACCCTACCAACTTTCACATCAATCCACCAAGAAGTGACGGAATGGCGGTCGATTAAAAACTGATTGGAAGAAGAAGAAAGAAGAGGAAACAACAGAAAAACAGTATGTCTCTCTGCGGATGCATAATAATAGAATTTCAATGATGACTGGTCATTCCTGGTGGGCTTAAACATGTAAAAAATGACAATTGGATTACAATAATAACTGGTCATTCCTAGTATAGTTAAACGGTGTCAGTAAGTTCAAAATAAATCGTTTAAAATATGACAATGTAAAAAAAAGTAGAATGAAAGTCAAATCATTCGTGAGTTATTTAAAAGTGAAATAAGGTAATGAGAGTAGAATGAAAGTCAAGTAATTTCTGGCTTGTTTAAAGATAAGAGTAGAATGAAAGTCAAATCATTTCTGAGTTATTTAAAGGTGGAGATAAAGTAATAAGAGAAGAATGAAAGTTAAGTCATTCCTGGCTTGTTTAAAGGTGAAATAAGGTAATAAGAGTAAAAAGAATATCAAGTAATTTCTGGCTTGTTTAAAGGTGAAGTAAGGTCATAAGAGTAGAATGAAAGTCAAGTAATTTCTGGCTTGTTTAAAAATAATAAGAATAGAATGAAAGTCAAATCATTCCTGAGTTATTTAAAAGTGAAATAAGGTAATGAGAGTAGAATGAAACTCAAGTAATTTCTGGCTTGTTTAAAGGTGAAGTAAGGTCATAAGAGTAGAATTAAAGTCAAGTAATTTCTGGCTTGTTTAAAGGTGAAGTAAGGTCATAAGAGTAGAATTAAAGTCAAGTAATTTCTGTCTTGTTTAAAGATAAGAGTAGAATAAAAGTCAAATCATTTCTGAGTTATTTAAAGGTGGAGATAAAGTAATAAGAGAAGAATGAAAGTTAAGTCATTCCTGGCTTGTTTAAAGGTGAAGTAAGGTCATAAGAGTAGAATGAAAGTCAAGTAATTTCTGGCTTGTTTAAAGATAATAGGAGTAGAATGAAAATCAAATCATTCCTGAGTTATTTAAAAGTGAAATAAGGTAATAAGAGTAGAATGAAAGTTAAGTCATTCCTGGCTTGTTTAAAGGTGAAGTAAGGTCATAAGAGTAGAATGAAAGTCAAGTAATTTCTGGCTTAGTTTAAAGGTGAATTAAGGTCATAAGAGTAGAATGAAAGTAGATTCATTCCTGACCTGTTTAAAGGTGGAATATTTTGTTTGACGTTTTTCAAGCAAAGCCACATTGGGTTATCTGCTGAGTCCACCGCGAGGAATCAAACTCTGGATTGTAACGTTGTGAGTCCGAAAACGAAAACTTACCGCTGTCCCATCGAGGAACATTTGAAATATGTGATAAAATATAAAATCAAATCAAATCATTCCTTTTGTGTCTAAAGATGAAATACTGTAATAAAATTAGAATCAAAATCAATATATTTCTGTCTTGTTTAAATACAAAAAGGTGTACAAGTAATTAGACTTAGCTTGGTTTGTTTTGAATTTCGCGCAAAGCTACATGAGGGCTACCTGCGCTAGCCGTCCCTAATTTAGCAGTGTAAGACTAGAGAGAAGGCTGCTAGTCATCACCACCCACCGCCAACTCTTGGGCTACTCTTTTACCAACGAATAGTAGGATTGACCCCACGGTTGTAAGGGCGAGCATGTTTGGTGTGACGGGGATTCGAACCTGCGACCCTCAGATTGCGAGTCGAGCGCCCTAACCACCTGGCCATGCCGGGCCTATTAAACTTCGAATAATGAAAATAAGAGGGAATTCATAGTTTACTCGCACTTGAAGAGACTAGTCTTAAATATTTGCTAAAATAAGTCAAAAATATGAATCGTTCCATGTTTATTTGACTAGATATTAAATCTTATATATATTGCGAACCGCAGTGTCTGTCCGAGCGTTCGTCTATCACCCGTTTGGAAAGTTGCGCACGCAGGCAAAGCTCAACATTCACTTTTGAAATGACAGGAGAACAGGCATGAATAATGTTGATGCCAAATTTTAATTCGCAAGCAGGATATTCAATACTAAATTGTTAGGAATTAATCACACTATCATTCACATTTCAAAACGCGACGTAACTTAAAAAATAAAAATGTAAATTTAACTTAAGTTATTGTTGATCGGCTCTTAGCATGATTGTGTGTGTTTTCTTATAGCAAAGCCACATTGGACTATCTGCTGTGTTTACCTAGGGGAATCGAACCCCTGAGTTTAGCATTATAAATCCGAAAACTTACCGCTGTCCCACAGGGGGACTAGCATGACTTAAATGCTCAACAATTACTTTTCGCTGTGGACTGAGTAATTCAGAGCTTTAGCTCCGAATGAAACCAAGAGTACAACACAATTAACATTTTTACTGTCAATGAAATAATTTAAATTGGTAGATTAACTTAAACATTTTCCTGGGAATGGTACCTTTGCTTGTGTAAAAATATAATCAAACTGCTGCTGTTGAGTTGGTTTATTTTTTAACTAAAAATCAGATAACATAAGGATATGCATTTAAACTAAGTAATCACGGAAAGCTCACTATAAAGATTTACAACCATTATTGCGTAAAAGCCAAACAAATAAAACTAAAGGTACAAACTGCGACACGGGACAGAAAAATACATCCTAGTGAAAGTGGTATCTGTGAGTGTGACGGTCAATCCCATTAGTTGTAGGTAAATAGTAGCCCAAGAGTTGGCATGACTAGCTGCCTTCCCTCTAGTCTTTCACTGCTAAATTAGGGACGGCTAGAGCAGACAGCCCTCTTGTAACTTTGCGCGAACTTCAAACCAAACCAGTCCTTATATTTCCTCAGTGGTTTGCACAGGTAAAAATCTATCATTATATATGTGTTTGTTTTATAGCAAAGCCACAATAGGCTATCTGCTGTAACTCACGCTGGGAATCTAACCCAACATTTTAGCGTTGTAAGTCCATAGATTTACCGCTATATCATCGAGAGACAGCTATCATTAACTAACTAGAGTAAACAATACTTTCTAACGTTGGCTGATTTGTGAAATATTTATCACTGTGTTCTATGGAAATGACCATTAATCTATATTGTTAATAGTGTGATATTTAACAACTGATTTTTGAAAACTGAAATACGTGATAATCTAAGATCGGATATAACAAAGAGACTTTCCACTTAGCATGACCTTATCAATCACATGGACTTATCACTCTCGGTGAGCTTATCAACTGCACGATTAACTCGGTACAACATGGTAAAAATGTATATTAGATTGTATATCGACTGTTACAAGACTGTGAGATTGTTTTAAAGAACACTCTAGTTCTAGGTTCAAAGACAGTTCAAGCATTTTCAGCATTCATTAAGTGAATGTGACGTGTTGTCAACTTCTAGTATGTTCAACATAATCGTTAAAGCCGGAAATAAAGCTATGCTGCGGGCTAAGGAGATGCTTCTAACCCTTCAAGTGAAGCCTAGATTAAACAATCATCAAAGAGCTACTGAACGTTTACTCGAAATTTAGTTAATTGAATTTTAGTTTGGTTCGTTGTTTTAAAGCAAAGAAACATTGGGTTATCTTCTCTGTCCACCGCGGGGAATCGAACCCCTGATTTTATTGTCATAAATCCATAAACTTACCGCTGTCCCAACAGGAGACAATAGTTTAAGAGAAAAGCCATTTCCTTTTCTGTAAGAGTACTAATTATGTTTAGGTATATATTTATGGTAATTAAGTATATACTCTACAATTCTCGTTGTGTGTAAAGGGGATAAATATGTGCTCAAGCTAATTCTGGTACTGTAAGTTTCTGCCTGAACGTTTGGTGATTTTTTTTTCTCTCTCACTCACCTCAACTCTTTGGATCCACAAGTTAAAGATTTACAACATAAATTAGTCTCAATTTACACTTGTGTTTTTACAACAGGTGGTAGCCGTCCATTCCAGTTTACTCATCATGAATACTCTGTGCCTAAACAATCTATCAAAGAAAACTTACAAGAAATTTTATAGGTGATGAATTGTTATTATTTGTTTGACCTATTTCCGAAAGGGGTCGTTGTTTAATGTAATGTTGATGACGTAAACACTGATAACATTGAGCTTACAGCCTGAAATATCGTTAACAGCAAAGGTACCCAACTTATGAAACAATTCATTCTAATCGTTATAAGCAGTATTGTTTGAACAATATACAGTTGACCAACTATGCATATTATTAGATATATACATATATATATTTAGTAGAAATCTATATAGGTATCTTGCTTTGATCAAAAGTTAATGTAAATTGGTCTAATAAAATTGTTATAGAAACTTGGAGAAAATTTTAACATTAGGCCAAAAGTACAAGATTCTTAACATTATTTAATAGTGTTTTAGAGCGCCAAAAATTGTCAGAATTCAGCGTAAGAAATTATTGACTTAACTTAGAGGGAATCATAGAATCATGATTTAAGTTAGTAAGCTTACTACATAGGTTCATCATCAAGGACTAGATATATCATCATATTTGACCACTGAGTAAACTTCAGTGTCAGAATTAAACGTGGGAAAAAAAGCTTCGCTAATCTCAAGAGATCGATTACCAGCTCTGATACTTACAATGAAACTTTTTTTTTGTCGGGCTCAAGTTTAAAAAATCCAGGCTAAATTTGGTGATTCTTTACGATTCGAAAAATATGTTTTACCAAACTTTGTTTACATTACTCCATGGAGCGGGCAATGCTCCGACCACATATAATAATATAACAGCTTACATTTCACGTTTTAAAACCGTATAGATATCAAAAGAAATGAATAACTGATTTAAAATGTTTTCATAGATACGTTCCCTAAGACGGTAAATTTGGCAAAAATAAAATCGAATAGCTAATGTTTTGGAAGTTTCCATTCAGTGCCATATTTGTGAGATTACAAAAACAAATATGTTCTATTTTACATTGTTGCTACCACGTGCACTCTGCTTCTATAAAATATGTAGGTTTGTTAAATATCGTATGTTTTAAAGTTGGAGATAAATGCAGTAGCTTGTGGAATTCACCGAAAAGTTAACAGAATTACATTGTATGTTTGCATAATGACACGGGTGTCAATGGAAGACCCCCTCGACATGTTGACGTTGATAGGGTCTGTTATGATAACCAAAAGAAGAAAACTGTATTAAACAAAAGTTTGCTGAAGCCGATAGGCCAATACAAAATGGTCTCTTACATGATCGTCAAGACAACGCAATTCAAGACATGCTGACCAAAAGATGCTTAAAAGGTTCGATGAATAAGCTCCAACATTACAATTGATCTCTTCGTGAAAGTATTATACCCTTAAGCTGATAAAGGTGCTTAAAAGGTGCTTGAAAATGGTAATTATCATTTGTCTCCTTTTCTCTTCAGAATTTTATCCTTTATAGTGTTTTGTCTGCCTAGAATACAATTGATCCATTACAAATAAAAAATAAACTACAGTATTGTTAGAATGAGTTGGGATTTTTGACGTAGGTACAACAGGA
This sequence comes from Limulus polyphemus, assembly GCF_000517525.1. NCBI lineage: Eukaryota > Metazoa > Arthropoda > Merostomata > Xiphosura > Limulidae > Limulus > Limulus polyphemus. Next base: position 196,045 of record NW_013666029.1, read on the forward strand.
AAAGTCAGAAAAAATCAACAAATGCTAAATCTTTAGCCCTAAACTTGAAAATGTTGATGTCTGAGGTGGCAACATAAAATGGGCGAAAGTTCCGGTTGTAGCCATGTAATGAATCAAAATACCTTGATAATAAAGGGTTATAGCCAAGTAACGAAGCACGAAATCTTAAACATAAAACACTGTATCCATGCGATGAAACATAATATCTTGATATTATAAAGAGTTATAGCCAAGTAACGAAGCACGAAATCTTAAACATAAAACACTGTATCCATGCGATGAAACATAATATCTTGATATTATAAAGAGTTATAGCCAAGTAACGAAGCACGAAATCTTAAACATAAAACACTGTATCCATGCGATGAAACATGATATTTTGATATTATAAAGAGTTATAGAGAAGTAACGAAGCACGAAATCTTAAATATAAAACACTTTATCCATGAGATGAAACATAATGTCTTTATAATAAAGGGCTGTAGCCATGTGCTGAAACACAATATATATTAATAGTAAAGGATTATAGCCAGGTAACGAAACACGAAATCTTAAATATAAAACACTGTATCCATGCGATGAAACATAATATCTTGATAATAAAGAGATATGGCCAAGTAATGAAACACGAAATCTTTAATATAAAGAACTGTGTCAAGGTTTCACCAGATTACCACACGGAACTACGATACTGCTGTTTTTTAATTGAAAAATAGTCCAAATCGATGTGTATTGCTACAATATGAATAACAGATTTTTGAAGAGATATTACTAAAATAATGAATAGATAGTTACAAATAATAAAAAATACTCTAACAAAAAAATGCTCACAGAAACAACAATAAGGCGGAAAAGAAAGCATCTTTACCATCGAGTAGAAAAAGTATGAACTAGGTAACGTCAAGCGACAATCTCGTAAATAGTAATAAAGTTCAAGTTTCGTTATCAGATAAAGGTGTTTGCGTTAAATTAACCAAATGCTCTTTGTTCTTTAAAATGTTGCGTGTTAGAAAAATATGGATGTTATGCAACCAGATTTCAAGTAGAACTAAAGTTAGAATAATACGCAATTTGTTGAGGCTCAAAGCTATTAAGTAGGATATCTGCGCTGTGCTCACAGCTGAGATTAATACGCAATTTGTTGAGGCTCAAAGCTATTAAGTGGGATATCTGCGCTGTGCTCACAGCTGAGATAAAACCACACATTTCAGTGTTATAAGCCTTCAAGATTACCGCTGAGCCACCATGGAACAAAGTCTGAACGATGAATCATTAATAACTTATTAAATTACATATATATATATATAAGTGTGTCTGTTACTCAAAACTTCATATTTTCTAGGAAAGGCAACAACTATTATATTGAAATATTTGATCTTAGGAACGTGTCTACTATTTAATGATGGAAAGAAATCAATCCAGTTCATGAGCGTGAGTATTTAAAGTGACGTATCTTAAACAATTCACACACACAGGAGACAAGGATACGTAAAACATTCAATTGAAAATAATAGTGGTGTCGGGTTTCAAAATTTAAGCAACCAAATGATTGTATATAAGTAGTTCATCACAAGGACTTCCAACCAACAGCATGTGCTCGCGATATAAGTAGTTCATCACAAGGACTTCCAACCAACAGCATGTGCTCGCTACACTTCACCTTGAATCGCTTCGTATTCAAATGTACATTGACATATAAATTTTCATAAATCAACTTGGAGAAATTTTTCGACCATATTAGACTTTCTGGGTGGTTGAAATAATAACCTAAGTATTTTACAGTTTCAGTATACCATTAAGAAGTTGGTTATGAAAAATACAATCCTCCCATCTTCAACCGCTAATAGTTCTTACTTTCTTATTAATACAATGACCAAACAAATGAATTTTTCCCCTAGTACATAAAAAAATCATCAGAAAAAGCAAACATTGATTTAATTCAAATAATGGCTTTTAGTAACATAGCTTTTTCATGACAGCTGTCTTATTGTTGACGGCCCGGCATGGCCAGGTGATTATGGCGCTTGACTAGCATATCAGCGGGTTGCGGATTCGAATCCCCGTTACACCAAACATGCTCGCCCTTTCAGTAATGGGGGAGTTTATATGTGACGGTTATTCCCACTATTCGTTGGTAAAAGAATAGCCCAAGAATTGGCAGTGGGTGG